>NW_026738244.1:0-22273 GCF_949786415.1 Peromyscus eremicus
GCAGCTAGAATGTCAAACATTCCAGAAATTGCCTTGAATAAAGGGAAAGGGCACAGATATGTCACAAAGGGGTTCATAAATGTCAGGGAACACGTCACAGTCGTTAGAGCAGAGGTACTGAAATAGGAAGAGTCTCATACACACAAGAGGAATCTACTATCTACCAGAAAGGCAGTAAACAGCTTAGTCATGAAGGGTGTCAGACAAGCCCATGAGTAGCTCAGAGTCATCAGAAACAGGCTTAAGCAGTCACGAAAGGTCTCTAACACGTCAGCAAGCTCTCCAAGAGTCACAGATAGTTTGGGTATGATAACGAACGAGTCAGAAAAACTGAAAATCATCTGTACAAATGTTAGCTGTGGAGAAAAGGGTCTACTATAGGAAGAGTCTTAGTCTATCTGAACGGGTTTCAGCCTCACAGAAGGGATTCACTACTTCACTCTGCATTTCTAACACCCCAGGGAGTATCTCAATCATGTGAGGAAGACATTCAACCAGAAGAGTCTCCACTAGGCAAGGAATGGTTTCAAACACAAAAGGAGGGTTCTGAAGCTGATGAGAGGCTCTTGTTACCTCATGATGGGCCTCAAGTTGTTAGGTCTCAACAAGTCAAGAAAGGTCTCAAATCTTTTATGGAGAAGTCATAAGACACAGCTCCAGTAGACAATACAACTTTCTAATATATCAGAAAGAGTCTTAACTACGTAAGGAAATTTGGCCAATAAATCAACCCAGGGCTCAAACAACTTGGGAAGGCCTCAAAGATGTTGAAATGTTTCTCACAGCCAGGAAAGCTGTCACATGAGCTATTATAAAGGGTTTGTTTTGTTTTTTGTTTGTTTGTTTTGTTTTCCCAAGGCAGGGTTTCTCTGTGAAACAAACCTTGTTGTCCTGGAACTCACTCTGTAGACCAGGCTAACCTCAAACTCACAGAGATCCTCTTGCCTCTGCCTCCCAAGTGCTGGGATTAAAGGCGTGCATGCGCCACCACTGCCTGGCTATAAAGGGTCTTAAACTATCAGGTCACATCAAAAGTGGCAGGCAGGAACTCAGACATGTCATAAATCATCTCAAAACAAATTAAGAGGTATTTAAAACAGAAGAGGCTGGAATATGTAAGAGTCTCAGACAGATGGGAACAGTCACAATACATCAGCATGATCTTAAATATGTCAGGAAAGTTAGCCAAGAATTTTGAAATTTCAATATTGTGACCAAATATCTAACAGGAACAGCTTGAAGGGAGGAAGCTTATTTTGGCTCACAGTTTTAGTGGTTTCTGTCCGTAGTCCTTGGTTCCATTGAATATGGGCCTGTGGTTTAGGTAGAACATCACTATGGTAAACGCATGTGAAGACAGGGAGCAGAACAGAACAGTTATAGAAGAAACAAGGACAGGATTTAGAACCTAACAACAACCCCTGCCCAGTGACCTACTTCTTCAACTAGGTCCCACCTCTTAAAGTTGCCAAGACCCCCCAGATAGTGTCACCAGGTGGGAACCAAGTTTTCCATACATAAGTCTTTCGGAGGGACACTTCATATCTAAACCACAACAGGTATCAAATCAGAATGAGTCTCCAAGTTGTCAGGAAGAGTTCTACATATGTCTCAAAGGATCTCAAACAGATAGGGAGACTCTCAGATACGTTGAAAATCACTTCTACCAAGTCCAGAAGATCTCAGTATCCTCAGATTGAGTCTGAAATACATCTAGAAGGGTCTTTAACATGTCTGGAAAGGGATGATTTGACACTGTCAAGAAGAGTCACAGGTAGGTTTAGAAGAATCTCAAGTGAGAAGTCCAAACAAATCAGGAAAATACCCCCATTGAGTCAGGAAGGGGCTCTCCGATGAAAGACTTGAATCAAGTTAGGAATGGTCACTGATGAAACAGGGATACTGCATATTCACCAGGAAGCAGACAGAATTCATCAACATCTGAAACACACCTGAGACCTTCGAATATATCAGTAAGCTCAGACAAAGGCAGTTCACTCTCTGGAACAGGACTCTGGAAATTAGGATGTCTACAGGGAATACCACGGTGGGATTGAAAATGGCCTACCCCAAGAGCCACGGCCCCATGCTCCAGGAGAATCACCCAGTTCCCAAACTTTGACCCAGATGTACATCTGTATGTGCATGTTTCCTGGATTTTATAGAATTTCTTTTCATTTTTTCCTTACACTTATTTATTTGTGTGTGTGTGTGTGTGTGTGTGTGTGTGTGCGCGCGCGCGCGCGCGCGTGCGCGCGCGCACGCAGGCATGTGCATGCATGCACGTACACATGTGTGCACACACATGCATAAGCATGCCACGATATGTGTGTGAAGGTCACGCATGTTTTTCTCCCTCTTTTATGTGGATCTCAGGGATTGAACTCAGGTACTTGTCCTTCCTGAAAGTGCCTCTATATGCTGCACTATCGGGGTCTATGGGGGTCCAGCCCCTCGATAGTCCCCTCCCAGGGTCCGGGAAGAATCTACAACCAGCTGATAATTAATCTTTGATGAGAAGAAATGAATCTATGTACACGAAACTCCTTAGTCCATACACTTTATTATTCTGTGTCAGTTACAAGCTTATATTCTGCTCTCATATTTAGGTCCTTTCTTGCCTGATTTCTCTCTACACTTGTCTGCGGTCCCCTCTAGGTTCTATCTTAATTCCTTCATCTAGTTCTGCCCCTTCTAGGTTCTCATCCATCTTGTTCCCTCCCATATCATCTCCTCTCCCATCTCCTTCTCTCTCCTCATCTCGTTCTTCCTCATCTTGTTCTTCCCCATCTGGCTCTTCCTCATCTTCCATCTCGTTCCTCTAGTCCTCTCTTCTAGCCCTTCAATCTAGTTCTTCCCCATCTCAGTTTGTTCCTCTCAAGTTCTTACCCATCTAGTTCTTCCATTCTCTTTTCTCTTCTCTGTCCCTCTGTGCCCTGGAAGTCCTGGTGTATATCCACTTACAAGCAGTAATCCCTTAGCAGTGCAAAGCCAGGCTTCCAGGGTCAAACGGAAGGGGGATAAGAATCACATTGAGAGGCAATAACCGTTAATTATCGTTTGCAACCCCAGGGTGGGGGAAAGTGTGCTCAATCACTAGGCAACCTGTGTACAGGTAGATGCCTCTGGTGATAGTAAAAGGGAGATCTGGAACTGGAGGTAAGGTTTGGGAAAGGAGGAAGTAAGGCTTAATTGGCACATCCGCCAGGCCTTCTCAAACAGGTAGCCTGGATGCTTAAGTCTGTTCCAAATACCAGGAATGTGTATGTCCAGAGAGTGATCAGTCCACACTGTTAGCCCTTCTTAGGGAAAAGTCAATTGGGAAAACTATGAAGGCACACATGATTTTCATAACAGAAGACAGCTGATATATAACAAGCCAAGTAACACCAAAAACTCCTTGGGATTTGGCTTCCTCTGGAGGAATTCCCTGATTCCTCCAGGTAGTGACTTTGCCATAACCAGCTAAGTTCTTTTTTTTTTTTTTTCTTTTTCTAGACAGGGTTTCTCTGTGTAGCTTTGCGCCTTTCCTGGAACTCACTTGGTAGCCCAGGCTGGCCTCGAACTCACAGAGATCCGCCTGGCTCTGCCTCCCGAGTGCTGGGATTAAAGGCGTGGGCCACCACCGCCTGGCTCCAGCTAAGTTCTTATGATATATTCCTGCGGCCTGCAGCACTGCACCATCTCGTTGGCCGCTGGGGTAGCCCAGGCTGACGGATGATGATCTCAAACAGATAGGGAGGCTCTAGAATATGTGGTGGATCACCGTATGGAGTTTATGCTGACGATCCTCCTACTTCTGCCTCTTCAGCATATCTCACAGGTATTGGCCACCACAAGTAGCTTAGGCTTTTGTTTTAGTTCTCTTACAGTTTGTAACACTGCAAGACAAGGATTGTAGTTTCTCTCTGCCCACTTTTGACCAAAACTGCAAATAAATTCAGACCTAGAGCTAGGCCTTACGGCCAGAGATGTCAGTAACAACTTCAAAGAAGTCCTTTAGACAGATCTTTGATCACCGCAACGATCCCAGGTCTTTAGCTGTACATTTGAATGTGCTCAGAATCTCAGAAGAGCCAGAAATATGTGGCCAGCCCATCCCCCATCCACTCCTCCTCATCCCCCCTCCTACTCAGGAAGGAATTCGGTTGGCTGCCTAATGAACAGAAAGAAAGGAATGGCAGACTTCTCTGACACAGCTTCCAGGTCGTGGTCAAAGAGCCAATGTGCCTTTCTTCGGGCGCGTTCCCATCTCAGCCGGCAGTTGGGCTCTTACCAACACAACACGCAAAAGGAAGCCAAACTTCGAAGCACCTAAGAAGGGGGGTGGGGGTGTTTTTAAAGGCTGGTTTTTGATATAATTCCAAGGACTTAAGAATTCTCCACAAAGAAAATCTGTGGACACTGACTGCCGCATTTTTTTTCTTAAATAGAAAGCCAGTAAGCCATCCTATTGTGTGGCAGTGAAGCCAAAGCCATGGCTCGCAGATTACATCTTTGGTGGAAAAATAAAGTGTTCAGCAAGGTTATCCCTCCCCTTCTATGTTTACTGAGTTGTCTTTATCAATCTTTTGTTTACTGTAAATGCTTAATTCGACACTGCCCACGTTTGTAGCTAACTTTGTGGGGTTTTTTTTTGTTTTTGTTTTTTGGTTTTTTTTTAGCTTTTGGAAATGCTCCCTTCACAAAATAGAAGTCTTTGTACTTTTAATAATGCACATTTGAAAAAAAAAAAGAAAAAAGATAAAGAAAAGAAGCTACTCTCTTTTAGATAAGGTCAGAAATCATGAGAGTCAGCATTGTTGGCTAAAGGATATGAGGAAATCTGTCATGCCTTCAGTGTGAAGAATTAAAACTAACACCGCAAAAGGGCACGTGACCAGCTCCTTAGTTCTCCAGAATTATTGCATATGAGAATGGCATTGAATTACAATTTGTCAAATTAATAACCACAATAATTAAAAATAGATGACCTAATTTGGCCTCATAAATTATTTTTGAGAATCACTGCGTCATGCCAAGGATTTTCTACAGTGAAGACGGAGGCCTGAGCTGCTTGCTCTTTTATCTATCTCAGGAGTTGTGGCTACCAATTGCTCGCTTGTACCCTGTCCCGCCTCTACCCGGCCTTACGTAGCTGAGCACCAGGAAGCACGCCTAGGGCTCACCTTGCACATATCTGTATTAAGAGCTTGTCCGGTGTGTCGCTTTGAAATCCACATCTTTAGCTATAGAGAATACTGGGGAAATTCAGACACTTGATGCAGTCCACTGAAGATAGGGCCACAGTTTGGGACTGCAGAGATGGCTCCCAGTTCTGACACCAAGGCTAATGGTTGAAACACAAAGTGCTACACGGGCTTATTAATAAAAAACCCGGAGCCAGATATTGGGGTAAAAAGCTGAGAGATCAGAGGAATAGGAAAAGCCACAGCCAGCCACACCTTACAGATGCCTCAGTCTCCAAAGAGACCTACTGTATACCCACACCTATATGCCTTTCTGTTCTGCAATCTCACCTCCTCTTTCCACCCAGCTACATCACTTCCTGTCTGTCTGTACAGACTTCCAGACCTTTATGGTTAGTGCTGGGATTAAAGGCATGTGTCACCACCATGCCTGGCTCTATTCCCCAGTGTGGCCTTGAACTTACAGAGATCTGGGAGGATCTCTGCCTCCCGAATCCTAGGATTAAAGGCGTGTGCTACCATTGCCTGACTTCTATATTTATTATAGTGGCTGGCTTTTTCCTCTGATCCTCAGATAAGCTTTATTGGGGTACACAGATAAAATATCACCACAAATGGTCTGTGTTTGATCCCCAGGACCTACAGGGTAAAAGGAGAAAAGTGACTCCTACAAGTTGTCCTCTAAACTCCACACATGAACTCTCATACACACACACATCACACTCACCAATGTACCCACATATGAACACACACATGTACACAAACACACATGCATACATGATGGGCTCTTGCTGTCAAATTGGGCAACAGGAGATTCTCATTCATTCTTAAGAGGTTTGTTAGGTAGCTTTCTGGCTCTGTGCCAGACCAGCTGAGATAACAACTCAAGAGGCGAAAGGTTACTTTGGCTTCCAGGTTTGGCTTTTTGGCCTGTGGCAAGGGAGCACATCATGGTGGGAGCACATCATGGTGGGAGCACATCATGGTGGGAGCACATCATGGTGGGAGCACATCATAGTGGGAGCACATCATGGTGGGAGCACATCATGGTGGGAGCACATGGCAGAGGAAGCTGCTTGTTTCAAGGTGTCCTGGGAGCAAAGAAAGAGACAGGAAGGGACTTAAATATCCCCTTCAAGGGCACATCTACAGTGACCTACTTACTTCTACTTGGCCTAAGCTCTTAAAGATTCCATAAGCTTCAAATAGAGCCACAGGCCGGGAACCAAGTACCTTTTGATGGGACATTCTCAATCTAAACTATAGCACTGGACAAAAACATGTATGGATTTATATATAAAAATATACTCAGGGCTCAGTTCAATGGTCGAAAGAATCTTAACAAACAAGCACTGTCCTTTCCCCCCTAGGCACAGTAGTACACATTTGTAATCCCAACACTTGTTAGGTAGAAGCAATAGGAAAGCCTAGGCTATGTGTTGACTTCTAGGACAGCCTGGGCTACACAGCAAAATTCTGTCTCAAACAAAACAAAACAAAATAGAAGACAAAAACACTACTTAAGAGGTGGCAAGATTGCTCAGTGGGTAGAGGTGATTGCCATGTAAGTCTGATAACCTGAGTTTGATTCCCTGAATCCCTATAAAGGTAGAAGAAAAAAATCAGCTCTGACCTCCATATTGTACACCATGGCAGTGACCTACCTCTACATCATACAAACACAATAATAATATAGATTTTTAATTTGTATTAAAAATCCTTTTCATACAATATATTTTGGTCATATTCTTTTTCCTCTCCCAACTTCCCAAATCCTATCCACCCAACTTCATGTTCTTTTTCTCTCTCCAAAAAGCAAACAAACAAACAAACAAACAAACAAAAAATCAGGAACACCAACAACAAACAATTAAAACAGACAAACTAAAAAAAAGAAAAAAAAGAAAAAACACACACACACAAATATCCAAACAAAACAAAAAATGCATTTTAAAAAAACCCATGGAGTCTGTTTTGTGTTGACCAACTACTCCTGGCCATGGGGCCTGCTCTGGAGTGTGGTGCATATACCCAGTGACACTCCACTGGGATAATATAATAATGTACATTTTGGTTTGGTTTGGTTTGGTTTGGTTTGGTTTTCTGAGACAGGATTTCTCTGTGTAACAGCTCTAGTTGTCCTGGAACTCACTTTGTAGACCAGGCTGGCCTTGAACTCACAGAAATCCTCCTGCCTCTACCTCCCAAGTGCTAGGATTAAAGATGTGAGCCACCACCACCATGCTATAATAATAAACTTTTTAAATTAAAAATTAATAAAAGAAATAACTAATAGGTTTTCTGCCCCTCGATAATAGGTTTCTCTGCTGATGCAGTAAGCCAGATCAAGCCAAATTGAAAAAGTATAACAGCAGGTTTATTTGAGCAAAACAACTCCCAAGTGGGTTCTCTGGTCCCAGAGATCGAGGCCAGAGAAGTCACACCTACAAAAGAAAGCATGGAGACTTTATAGGTTGTAAGTGAGGCCTGATGATGTGTCTGCCACTAGCTGGGTTTGTGCCCAAGTATGATTAAAAGCTGAGCACTTTAGATGAGGACTTGATGGGTTGGCAACTTCAGGGGAAGAAGCTATAGTAGCCGCCAAGAATGCCAAACTGGCTTTTTTGGTACCTTTCCTTTGCTCAGAGACTCTCTGAGCAGGAGGTGTTTGGAGAGAGAGATAGGAGTGGAACTTTCCGGATCACGTGCAGGGGTGAGCTGGAGGTTCCAAACGAACATCCCAACCTTTTTGGGAATATGGGCACTGGTTCAAATCTGGCTACTTCCTGTTGGCATGGGAGGACATGGGGAACAGGAGTTGGGAGTTGGTAGGCTTATGCTCAAAGGAGGTATGGGTGAAGAAGCATTTGGTTAACAACCACCTGGAGACCTCACAAATCCGTTCCTGGAGGAATCAGAGAAGACAAATTGCTAGGAGAAAAAATAGATTATTACCACCAGCCCTATGAACCAGGCTAGCCATGGGAAGAGTGAAGACTGCCAGAAAAAATGGAATGGAGATGTGCCCTGGTTGTATTGATGAAGTTCTTCAGACAATTTGTGGAGTGACTCGATATTAATTTCCAGCAGGCCAGATTCCTTGATACAGTAGCAGCGCTCTTTCCCCAGGAACATGCAGATGTCTGTAAAACAGCTGGAACAGATTTACACCTTGGTGCCATAGCAAAGGCTATGGCTTTGGGTTAAAAAGCATGAACATTTATGTCTCTAGAGCCTGGTTTTAGCCTGATGAAACTCACCTTTAAGTCTATACTTAGAAGACAACCAGAGGAAATTTAAAATCTTGAGCTTGTGACTGAATAGTAAACAGTCAGTACTCTATCAGTTTATCAGAACTCCATTTATCAATGCTAAAACTCTGAACCTCCGAGATTCCAGTGTTATAATAGCATAGAAGGGGACAGAAGTCTGAAACATCTTTACATACCTTAAATCACTTACTTACACCTTTATAACTTGCATTTATACATTTTAAATCAATTTCTGTGTTCCTTTAGTGGGAAGTTACATCTGAAACCTGTTTATCCTTTACTATGAAGCCTGTGGAGAAGGCAAACCTGTCTGTATTTTTTAGCAAGAAACTTAGCTGATGAACTAATGAACCACCAAAGTGGTTGTAGCCGTGTGTATAGAGAGGATGTTAAACAGATGAAACTATAGCCCAGTCATCAAACACCATCAGATCCGAGAAGGATAAACTTCACCTGAGTAAGCAGAAGCGAAACAGCTTCCGAATCTATTAAAAATGACAGGAACTTCCAGCTCCCTAGACAGCTACCCCAGGGTCCTCCATGGTCGTTGGAGACAGAGGTCCCAGGGCAGTGTCAGTCTTCAGCTGCCAGGTCCAGAAGATCTGACAGGCTTTCCTGTGGAGTAGGAATGTGGGGGGACCGGTCTACCCTGTCTTGGCAAAGCAGGGCAATCAATTCCCCAGTGTCCTGCTTTTCTACAGTCTGGACAGGGTCTTGGAAGCAGTTGAGGTGAAAGCAAGTTTTTTCTACTCTGTGACTGGATTTACTACATTTAAAATAAACTCCAGATGGAGGTTCTTCTGTGCCCACCCATCTTCTTTGGAGGAGATACGTGTGCTGCCAGGAGCTGGCATGTCTCTATCATGAAAAGCTTTTTATTAAATGCCATGTTCTCAGACCACTGAAGCATTTCAGGACCATTACCTGTTAAGTATATCTAAACTAGACAAATGATGCTTGTTTCTAGTTACTTGTTTTAGGCTTAACTTTGAGAACATATATGAGAAGTTAAATCTGAACATATCAAGAAGTTGATCCTTTGTGAGTTGACTACTAACTTGTATGTCTATAAGATTATATATAAGATTAGGATTTTACAGCTTTATCCCTGTTAAGTTTAAAAAATAACAATTTCTGAATTAAAGCTCTTTTGTTTGTTTGGTTGGTTTTTGGTTTTTCAAGACAAGGTTTCTCTGTGTAACAGCCCTAGCTGTCCTGGAACTAGCTCTATAGACCAGGCTGGCCTAGAACTCACAAAGATCCACCTGCCTCTGCCTCCTGAGTGCTCGGATTAAAGGTGTGCATCACCATCTCCTGGCCCTAAAGTTCCTTTAATATCAAGATAAGACTTTTAACTCATAAGCATAGTTCACAAAGAGACTGGGAACTTTCCTGACCCTTTTATAATACACTGTTATAGAACATAACAGCTTTCTGTATGACTTAGTTTACCAAACTACCTACATCTTAACAATGTTAGTAAAAGCAAGGAAGCTAGGCATACATTCCTAAATCAGTCTCTGTTAGCCTGAGTAGACCTTAGGTAAGGAGAGCCCCTTTGCCGGGCTGCTTAGGGCATCACCTTGCTGCATCATAAGGTAGGAATACCTCAGTCTCTGCTGTTTAGCTGTGGTCCTAAGTTTCAGCTTTTTATTTATCCATTTATTAAGATTATATATTAACAAGGATATCAAAATAAAATGTCATAAATTTTAGCCTCATAAATTTAAGCATTTGAAAAACTGTTTCTTAAAAATATCCAGTTTATTTAAATTTTCTGTAAAACTCTAAAATTTTCTTTTTAAATAAGTTTAAGATCTCTTACTTGTGTGTTCTGATAATATCCAACTAAAGTACCTTTTTATTTCAAGAATGAAGACATAGAGCACTACCATAATTTGTAGAAGGCAAAATCAAGTTTCAACAGTGTAAACAATTTAATGTCTCTAAAATCAATACCAAGGGGATTACTCTTATGTTACAAAGTCTGGCTGCCAGCAAGATACACCCCTGTACATGAATGCATGCAGGTGCAGCTTTAATACCTCAGTAAGCCAGCATTGGTTTAAATCCCATCTTTCATAAACCTTTTTTTCAGGACGGGACAGGAATTATCATACAAAAATCCATCCTAATCAAAAATATCCTGGAGACCTGTTGTCTCCTTGATAGGCCCACTCCATGTGGTCACCTTTAATCAAAATGGCAGCGAAGTCACGTGACCTCCCTCTTCCCCCAACCCTAGTCAAATGGCGACTGCCCATGAGGCTGCACTGAATGTAGTTAAAATGGTGGCAAACCACATGTTGTTTTCCAGAACAACTCCAATTTAGAGTTACAAGTTTTAAGTTAACTTTTTGTCACAGATTTTTAACTGTAAAAATTGGGATTCCCTTTGCTGCTTTTTAATAAAGTAGAACAGCATAAAACAACTTTAATATTATTTATATCCAAATGACATATGAATCTCTGTTATTATATCAGATTCAGTGGCCAGAAATCCCAGAGGCAAATTCTGAGTCCAGGCAGCTAGTTGTAATAGTAACAGCTGAGCTATCACCAAGACCCACATAACAGCAAACCCATGAATCCAAGACCAGTCAGAAACAAACATGCAGTGGCCACATACACTTAGACATTTACTGAGCCTGGTGCAATTTTGTGTGGCTCCATATCTGCAAGAAGACTTACAATGACTATACATTTTAAAGCATGAAAAAGAATGTAGCTCAGTGGTAGAGAGCTTGTGTAGTATGCTCCAAACACTGCTGCAGTTTGATTGCCAGCTGCAAAACAATATTTTTTTCAATGCTAGGCATGATGATACATGCCTGTAATCCCAGCACCCAGGAGGAGGAGGAAGGAGGATAACGGGTTCAAGGCCAGGCTGGGCTCCAGGGTTACATCTTCTTTCAATAAACAAATGAATGAATAAACAATCTCCTTTCTCTCATGAACATTTCCAAACATACACATCAGTAGTGCTGATAGGGGACAGGGAGGTCCCCAGGAGCAGGAGGAATGAAAGAGGAAAAGCTAGGTTACCTCCTTCCACACTGAGATAGTGGAGAGGGGACAGAGCAGCAGCCCTAATTGAGGCACTCACTCTCTGGTTTTAACGGGCTGTCCACTAGTGGTCCTAATTTTTTACTTCATTTGTGTACACATAGCCAACGGGAGTCCACCTGAGCCTATATTAACCCCTAGTCACATCTTCCTATCAGTTGACTCTTCTAACCAATGGGTCAGGGCCCAGCTCTTCAGAGGAAGACTGTCTGTCTTGGGGGCAAACCCACTGCTCAAAACCCACTGTTCTTGTCTCTGAGACCCTCGCTCCTGCTACTGTCACTCTTGTCATTGACCCGCTCTCCCCCACTCGTGGTAGGCATCCTGTCACTGAGAGCTCAGAGCTGTAATGCAGTCTGACAACCCCTCCCACATTCCTCTTGCCAAAGGGTTTAGACCCCAACACTTACTGGAGAAGCTCTTTCTATTGGCAACCTCCTGCCTCCTAGAGTTCAGAGCATCTGTTTTTCCTTTCGATTGTCACTCCCAGGTGGCTAAATGTCTTCCTTATTTGTTCACCCTTTGCTTTCTGTCCATTTCATTCATGGAGGAGTGCCCAAGACAAGAACCAACATATAAACAGCCACTGGCTTCAGCCGTTAAAAACGTAGGACCAATTTTGTTTCATGTGTATTCCCAGCTACTTTTCAAACCTCACCACCATGAGATTACCTTAAAACACTTCCCAAACATTATATTTTCACACCAAAAAATATTTCAAGGATGCATTCAGAAAATATTTTTATAAGCTCCTTTTTTTTCAAACATTACCACTATCCCTACTAAGAAATATTGACACTAGTCTATTAATAGCAATGAACTCTGCTCAGCATCTAGAGTCTTTTCTATTGTCCCACAAATTATTTTCATATTTTGGTTTGTTTAAACTAGGAATCAGATAAGGTCTCTTTCGGCATGCCGTTAGTATGTCTCTTAAGCCTGTTTATAGGTTACCCCCTTTTGGATTAACATTCTTGCCATTTGTTTGTGGGGAAAAAAATGAGAGCTTTTGACCTGGAAATTTTCCCACAGGCAGGTATTTGGTTGATTTTCTTCATCTCTGGTGTGTCATTTAACGCATTCCCCCAAAGTCTGTCTTTTTTGTGCATTTGTAATTAGATGTGGAAGCTTGATCAAACTCAGGTTTCATTTCATTAGCAAGATGCTTCAGATCACTGCACATCAGGAGGCCTGTAGTGCCTGGCTTCTCCATTTTTCATAATATTAACCCTAAATATCAGATTTAGGTATTGGGTGGCTCTGCCTTTCATGCAATGAAAAAGGATGCCAAGATTCTATATTGCATTTGGGCTTGCAAATTTTTGAGATTCTAATTCTGTTCTTTCTTCTGTCATTATCAGATCAAATGGTTCTATAACAAAGAGAACTTGCTTGAATTAACTCTTTGGATACCTTGAAGCACAGTTCCTACGGTGGAGAAAGAATAAGTGCCTGGCTTCTGACCCTTACTTATTTTCAGGAAGATGAGTTGGTTCCATAGTGTTATCTAAAGGTAAACAAGTACCTTTGACAAAAATCATCTCAGGACATTTGATGTTTTTCAATCTATTACATTCATTATTCATTTTCATTTCTCATCTTTTAACAATTTCATGGCATACAGCTCACCCATTTAAAGTCCAAGACTCAATGGTTCTTAGTACAGTATCATAATCTAATTTTAGAACATTTTATGCCAAAAAGAAACCATTAACAATCACTCGCATTCCCTTTGATACCCCCATAACCCTGGGAAACCACTGATCTACTTTCTGGCTATTGATTTATCTATTGTGGACACTTCTTATAAATGGAATTACCTAATACATGGCCTCTGTCTGGCATCTTCCCCTCAGTATACATTTTTCAAGGTTTATCTATGCTGTAGTATGTGGTGGTCCTTCATTCCTTTTATTGGCATATAATATCTCATTGTACAGATGAACCACACATTGTTTATCCATCCATCTATTGACGGAAGAACCACATATTGTTTATGCATTCATCTATTGACAGAAGTTTTGTTTCTTAATTTCTTTTTCTTTTCTTTTCTTTCTTTATTCCCTCCCCCCTTTTTTGAGACAGGGTTTCTCTGTGTAGCAGCCCTGGCTGTCCTGGAACTCACTCTGTAGGCCAGGCTGGCCTCCAACTTGGAGATCCACCTTCTTCCTCACGAGTACTGGGATTAAAGGCGTGTGTCATTGCCATCTGGCCTCTGATCATATGTTTGTTTTTTATTTTATTTTTTGAGACAAGGTTTCTCTGTGTAACAGCCCTGGCTGCCCTAGAACTCTCTTTGTAGACCAGGCTGACCACCACCACCCAGCCCGGCTTTCTTAATTTTTTAACCTCTGGAACCTGTGACTATGACTTGATTTGGGAAAAGACCATTTGCAGATGTACTTAACAAGGATCTCAAGATGAGATCATCCTGGATCATCTGGACAGGTCCTAAACCCAGAGAATAACAAATATCATAATAAGAGCAGAACCAGAAGATGGAGTGAGGGTGGATTCATGGGGAGATGGAGACAGAGATTGGAATGATGCCACCACAGCAAGCTGAGGAACATTTCGAGCTGCTAGGAATCACAAGCAATGAATGATGCTCCCTAGACTGTCCAGCAAGAGCATAGCCCTGCTAACATCTGCATTTCAGATTTCTGAACACCAGCACTGCGAGTGAACAAATGTCTGTTGTTTTAAGCCACCAAGTCTGTGGCTAGAGCAGCCCTAGGGAGCTTATTTAATAAAGGATTCATTCAGTTACTTTTCAGAGCTGTACCAAACAACTGTGAGAAGAACTTAAAGGGAGGAATTCTTTATTTTGGCTCACAGCTTCAGAAAGTTCAGTCAGTGCTTGATTGGCTCTATGGCTTTGGGTTTGAGGCAAGGCCAAATATCGTTGTGGGAGGAGCATGTGGGGGAGGAAACTGTTTACCTCATAGAAGACAGAAAGCAGAGGGTGACAGGAAGGGGGCCCTTTGAAGACATGCCTTTAGTGGACCACTTCCTCCAGCTAGGCCCCATATCCCAAAGTCTCCACTGTCTCTGAAAATAGCGCTACCAGTTGTGGAACTCTAGGAGATGTTTCAGAGTCTAACCACGACCAGATCGTTTCTACCATTTGGCTATTAGGAGCCATGCTGCAATGGACATTTGTGTACAGGCTTGGGGTGGATGTGTGTTTTCATTTCTCTTGGGTATGTACATGGCTGTGGAATTGTTGCATCATATGGTAACTCTCTGACATTTTGAGGAGCTGCTAGAGTTGAATGGAGCTCTCGTGCCATTTTACATTCCTATCAGTAACACATGAGGGCTCTAAGTTCTCCATACCTTCACAAACTCTCATTATGTCCTGTCTTCTTGGTTGTAGCCATCCTAGGGTATGGGAGGTGGGCTCTCCTAGTGCCTTTGATTTCTACTTCCCTAATGGCTAATGAATTTGAGCCTTTTTAAATATTCTCACTGGAATGTGTATGTCTTCTTTGGCCACATGTCTAGATTCTCTGCTCATCCTTACATTAGGTTTTCTTCTTTTGAACACAATTTAAAAAAAAAATTTATTTTCTGTGCATTGGTGTTTTGCCTGCATGTATGTCTGTATGAGGTGTCAGATCCCCTAGAATTGGAGTTACAGACAGCTGTGAGCTGCCATGTGGGTGCTGAGAATTGAACCTGGGCACTTTGGAAGAGCAGCCCGTGCTCTTAACCACTGAGCCATCTCTGCAGCCCTTTAAACCCAATATTAAAAGAAGCTTTATTTCTTGATAGGGCTCTGTAAGTGTACCAGAGGGCAGATGTGGAGGTCAGAACACAACTCTTCTCCCTCCTGGGAATTGAACTCAGGTCATCAGGCTTGGCAGCAAATACCTTTACACACTCATCTCTATCTAAATTGTCTTTTTATATTGACTTAGTTATTAGAGTTTTTTTATAT
This sequence comes from Peromyscus eremicus, assembly GCF_949786415.1. Lineage (NCBI taxonomy): Eukaryota > Metazoa > Chordata > Mammalia > Rodentia > Cricetidae > Peromyscus > Peromyscus eremicus. The sequence continues at coordinate 15,471 of NW_026738244.1, forward strand.
GTATTCTGGATATACATCTTTTTTAATATAAGATTCAAATATTTTCTCACCACTTTGAGTTATTGTCTCACTTTCTTACATTGCTTGTTTTCTTTCTTTCCGTGCTGTGGATTGAACTCAGTCAGAGCTTTGTGCATGAATTGGGGAATATTGCTTTACAGTTTGGGTTTGACCCGTGATCATGAGGCAAGATTCTACTTGCTTAGATCTTTAATTTCTTTCAATGGCATTCTATGGAGCATTAGAATCTACACTTCTTTTGTTAACTTTTAAAAATTATACTTAAATTTTTTATTTTATGTATTTGAGTATCTGCATGTATGTATTGTTCCATATGTGTGCCCACAGAGGTCAGAAGGAATTGTTGGATCTCTGGAACTAGAGTTATAGATGGCTATGAGCCACCACATGGGTGCTTGCTCATATGTTCCACAGTATGGAACAGTAATCTAAGTCACAGTGAGTTAAACCTGATAGGGGTTTACTATTATCATTGTTGCTGGTATGATAGTGTCTAGCCATGTAGCCCAGACTGGCCTTGAACTCACCACTCTCCTGCTTCATCCTCCTCAGTGCCACCATGCCTACCTAAGAAAAGACTTTATTAAGTTTAATTTATTTTTATTTTTAGTGTGTGTGTGTGTGTGTGTATGCATGTGTGTGTGTGTGTGTGTGTGTGTGTGTGTGTGTATGGGTGGATATGTGCATGTGAGCACAAGTGCTCAAGAAGTATCAGATCTCCCTGGAGCCGGACTTACAGACTGTTGTAAGCCTCCCAAGATGGGTGTTGGAATCGAACTTGGGTCCTCTGCAAGAGCAGCAAGTGCTCTCAACTTCTGAGCCATCTCTCTATCTGTACTTTGAGTACAGATTTTGTGTCCTTCTGGACTACCAGACGCCCTTCTCTTATTTTGTGTAGTTCCTGTCCGAGAGTCAGAATCTGCTTCTAAAATTTAGGAAGGTTAAGGTCTTTTTTTTTTTTAATTAGAAGCAAAGATCTAGGCCCTAGGTGTGCTATCACTACTTCACTCTGAAGTACACAAAGAAATGCATGTGTGTTCTCTGACAGAACACGAGGGAACATGAGTGTGTTCACCAGGGCCTAGCTAGGTATCTGTAACTATTTCTATATGTGTCTATTTACATCAGTGTCAAACTAAACATGACAATGCCCCACTGACGTCTCAGCCTCCTCCAGCACTATTCAGATCATTGCTTATTTGTAATTTCCCACTCGAACACAGAGAGCCACCATGCATTTGTTTCATAGCAGGCTTCTGGTATACAGGCATATCACAGGATCACACCTGTTGATGTGACCTCACGGGATCAACTCTGACAACTAGAGGTTAGAGTCTAGATCCTTTCGTCTCTAGTCCTACGCTTATTTTCAAAGTTGCTTGGGTCAGTACTTTTCCTTTCTACCCACTTCAGTGAAATTAGTTTGCACGTGTATAGTGCTGTAAGATTCTTTAGTCAGATTCTGCACCCCATCTTCCAATCCCCTGACCTATGATTTTTATTTTATTTATTTGTTTGTTTGTTTGTTTATTGAGACAGGGTTTCTCTGTGTAGCCCTGGCTGTCCTGGATCTCACTCTGTAGACCAGGCTGGCCTTGAACTCACAGAGATCCACCTGACTCTGCCTCCCGCGTGCTGAGATTAAAGGTGTGCACCACCACTGCCCGGCTGACCTATGATTAAAAAAAAAACCTGTCGACATTAGGATATACTCTATGGATTCTGAAAAATGCATAATGTCATATATCCACCAGCACAGTGTCAAACAGAAGAGCTTCATGGCCCTAAAAACCCCCTGTGCTCCCTTTACTCAAGGATTCCTCTTCCCCAAATCCCTGGCAGCTTATTAGCTCTAGTTCAGTCTTTTCCTGGATGCTGTAGAAAAGGCTTCTCTGTGCTGAGCAAAGGCATGTCGAACACCATCCTTTCCTCCCCTCTTCTACTCTCTCCCTTTCCCTAGGCTGGGGATGAATCTCAGGACAGCTGCTCTACCACCAAGTTATGTCCCTGTCCCTTTCCAATCTTTATCTTGAGGTTAGGGTCTCACTAAATTGCTTGGTTGTCCTCTAACTTGAAATCCTCCTGCCTTGGCCTCCTGAGTAGCTGGAATTAAAGGAGTGTGCTACCATGCCTGACCCTCACCCATATTCTTGTATGACTTGATAGTACTTTTTTTTTTTGAGACATAGTGTCATGTAACTCAGGCTGGTCTTGAACTCCCTGTGTAGCTGAGGATGACCTTGAATTTCAGGTCTTCCTGCCTCTGGCCCCTAAGTGCAGAAATTACAGGGATGTGCCACCATATCCAATTTATACAGTGACGAAAACTTAACCCAAGACCTCCATGCATGTTAGACAAGCACTATACCAACTGAGCTACATTCTTAGCCCACTACACTTTTTTATCACTGAGTAGTATTCCACTGTACGGATCCACCAGTTTGTTGATATGGCCATCTATTGAAAGACCTCCTAGTTGTTTCCTGTTTAAGGCGACTATGAGTCAATCTGTTTTAAACATTTATATGTAGGGCTTTTGTGTGTGAGCATAACACAACAATAGTTGATTAAATACTTAGAAGTATAATTGCTGTGCTGCATGGTAAGACTATGTTTAATTATGAAAAGATCGGACAGTCTTCCAATTGTTAATATCCTCCACTAGCAGGAAGTGAACCTCATTTTGGCTAGCAATCGGCATTGGCAGTTTTCTTCTTTATTTTAGAACTCTAATGCATGTGTGTTGGTAGCTCATTGTTGCTAAATAAAATCTTGGGTGGCCCACACTGTTTCTCCTGCTCTGACATTTGCCTTCCCCTTGGGAGCTCACATCCTCTCTTTCTGTATCATTTAGGTAACATGGTCCTCACCTTCTGTAGATTTCTTGGTGGAAAGAGTTGGCTGCCTCCTGGAACACAGCTCCAGGAACACTGTGCATTGCTCTTGAGATGTGACAGCATTTCTCTGTGATGAAATCGGGTTTTGGGGGGCTAGCACTTTCTCTCCACCCTTGAACAGCAAAGTACTAAAGGTACAATTTTGTTTCTGTCGGCAATTGGCTGGTCAGAATTTGATGTTCTGGGAAATAAATTGCTCCAGGAACTGAAGCATGAGTCATTCAAAGAGCTTCTAATCCCTTCCCCATCCATTACTGCCAGGAGCTTAGCTGCCTTGTCCCAAACTCCTGGTACAGTTCCCTCGTCACTCATCTACAGATGGCTCTGGGGTGGCTTCTTCAGGTTTCCCGACGCCCTTAGCCTCCTTTCTTTTGAGGGTGACTGGCAAAGTATTTCCTCTAGACCTGTGCAGTAGCCATGAAAGTGAAGCCTCATAATAACTCACTGTTCTATTTGTACATTTGTCTTGTAGACTTTACTGAGTTTTGTTTTATAATAAGAATGTAGCTTAGTGCATAAATTGTAGTAATCAGCCAGACCTACCAATAGGACCCTTCTTCCTCCCTCCCTCCCTCCCTCCTTCCATTCCTCCCTTCCTCCCTCCCTTCCTTCCTTCCTTGCTTCTTTCCTTCCTTTCCCTCTTCTTATTAAGACAGGGTGGGCATGTGGCCATGGTTGGCCTGGAACTCTCTATGCAGACCAAGCTGTCCATGAACTCATGGAGTTCTTCCTGCCTCTGCCTCCTAAGTGCTGAGATTAAAAGAGTGTGCTATCATGCCTGAGCTTCACATTTCTTTAAATCTAGATTCCTCCACACTCCTTTCTTTTCCTTAAAATTTACTTGTAGATGAACACAGACCGTTGGATCTATGGAATTTCTGAGCCTTTGAATTTTGCTAATGACTCACTCATGGTGCATTTCCACATGGATTCTGCCCGCTGCTTTCCTTGCCAATGGTTATTGAGGCCCAAAGGTTTAACTAGACTCGCTTCCTTTTTCTTTTTTGTTTTTAAGACTTATTTTGTTTTTATGTGTGAGAATGTTTTACCTGCATGTATTTATGTGTACTATTTACATGCCTGGTGTCTGAGGAGGTCAGAAGAGAGTGTCCGATGGTTGTGAGACAGCGTGTGGGTACCAGGAACTGGATCCAGGTCCTCTGCAAGAGCTAAAAATGCTTCTTACTTCAGAGACATCTCTCCACCCCTTTTTTTTCTTTTTTTTTAAATTCAAGTTTATTCTTTGATAATTTCATTAGTATATACTGTATTCTGATCACATTCACCCCATTGCCCTCTCTTATCCCCTTAGACCACTTTTAGACTTCTAAATTCAGCTTTGATATGTTTTAAAGATTTATTTTTAATTATGCATATATGTATATGGAGCTGAAGTTACAGGTGGTTATGAGCTGCCTGATGTGTGTGCTAGAAACTGGACCCAGGTCCTCAGCAAGAGCAGTGTCTTACTTAGGGTTTCTATTGCTGTGAAGAGACCCCATGACCACACAAGTCTTATAAAGGAAAACTTTTAATTGGGGCTGGCTTACAGTTCAGAAGTTTAGTCCATTATCATCATGGCAGGAAACACAGCAGTGTGCAGGCAGACATTGTGGTGGAGAAGGACCTGAACTCACAGAGATTCTCCTGCCTCTTGCCTCCCGAGTGCTGGGATTAAAGGCGTGTGCCACCACTGCCCCGCGAGTTCTTCATCTTGATCCACAGGCAGCAGAAGGAGACTGTGTACCAAACTGGGCATAGCTTGAGCATATGAGACCTCAAGCCCACCCCCACAATGACACACTTCCTCCAACAAGGCCACACCTACTCCAACAAGGCCACGCCTCCTAATAGTGCCACTCCCTATGGGCCAAGCATTCAAACACATGAGTCTAAGGGGCCGTTCCCACCCAAACCACCACAAGCAGTATACACTTCTAACTGCTGAACCGTCTTTCCAGCCGCTAGTTTTGATCTTGACCTTTGTTACAAAATTGTGTTGTTAAGTTCTAGCACTTGGAGATAATCATGTCTACTTGTGTTTCTCTGTGATAGTAGCAACTATGGAGTCTCACTATTTAGATCTAATTCTAGCATCTTCTTTAATTACTTAGGATAATTTTATTAAGAAGTACTTCTCCAATCTGCTAGTGGCTCAGTTTCTATAGAAAAAGCAGGGTATATGCTTCATACTTTCTCTTTATTTTGTCTATTTTTGAAGTGATGAATTGGTCTCTTGATATCTTTCATGGTGTCCAATATTTAAATATCGCCACGGGTTTTAAAATAGAAGCATATTTCATGAGAGTTTTACGTGTGTGTGTGTGTGTGTGTGTGTGTGTGTGTGTGTGTGTGTGTTTGAGACAAGGTCTCACTATGTAGTCCTGACTGCCCTGAAACTTGCTATGTAATCCAGTCTGTCCTCAAATGCACAGAGATCTGCCTACTTCTGCCTCCTAAGTGCTCAGATTAAAGATGTATGCCATCATGCTCAGCCTGTATTTTTAATTTTTATTTATTTATTTATTTATTTATTTATTTATTTATTTATTTATTTGGTTTTTCGAGACAGGGTTTCTCTGTGTAGCTTTGCGCCTTTCCTGGAACTCACTCTGTAGCCCAGGCTGGCCTCGAACTCACAGAGATCGGCCTGCCTCTGCCTCCCGAGTGCTGGGATTAAAGGCGTGCGCCACCACTGCCCGGTTGTTTTTAAAATTTTTATTTTTAAATTAGCGTATAAGGTATTGGTTCATTAGAGCATTTTCGAAAGTTGGTTTTTGTGGATCCCCCAGCTCTTCTCTCATATCTCCCTGCCCCCTCCTTGTAGCCTTCTAACCCTAGTAGCCTTTGAACTAACTACCTTCATGTCACATGGGATCCATGATCCACCCTCCCTCCTCAGCACACCTCCCCCTTAACATGGTCCCCTTTAATATATACACATTACAAGCTAGGATCTGCATGTTAGAGGAAACCTGAAAAGTCTTTCTGAGTCTGGGACACCTTATTGATAGAATCATTTCTAGATCCACCCATTTTCCTGATTTTTCGTTTTTTTTTACAGCCAAATTAAATCCCACTGTGTATATGCATCCCAATTTCATTATGCAGTCATTCACTCATGGCTATCTATGCTGACTCCATTTCCTTGCTATCGTGACTAGAGCTTCAGTGAACATGGATGTGCTAATGTCTCTGTGGTAGGATATGGAGTCCTTTGGCTATGTGCCTGGAAGTAGTCGAGTTTGGTCCTGTGGTAGTTCTGATTTTAGCTTTTGGGGAACCCTCCATCCTGATTTCCATAGAGGGCGCATTAATTTACACTTCCCCTAGCAATGACTAAAGGGTCCTCTCTCCTCCACTTGTTACCATTTGTTTTGCTGACAGCCATTCTCACTGGGGTGAGATGGTCCCCCAAACTCCTCTGCATTTGCGTTTCCTTGATGGGTAAAGGACGATTAACACTTTCAAAAGTCACTGGTGTTTCTTCTGTTGAGAACTGTCTCTTCAGTTCATTAGCACATTTATTGACTGGTGGTTTGGGGGAGAGGGGTTGGTGTTCAATTTTTGCAACTTTTTTAAACATTACTTTTTTAATTACAGTAAAATTCTCTATGTAGAGCAAACTAGCCTCGAACTTGTGGCAATCCTCCTGCCTCAGCCTCTCCAGTGCTGGGACTAAGGGAACAAATGCATCACCATGCCCAGTTTTCATTGCATTGTAGTGTGCAGGAAAGCTCTGGACCATTCAAAAAGCTACTGTAAAAATAACTTTTCTAAATCTTTAAGCAACCCCCTCATCTGGAGCCTTTTGAATGGAGTTAGAATTCCATTCTCACGCTTGCTTTCCAATCAGCACAAGCAAACAAGAGCCAAAGTGAGAAG
>NW_026738245.1:0-22256 GCF_949786415.1 Peromyscus eremicus
CACAGTGCAAATAGCACTCGCGTCTGTTCCCAGCAAGTACAGTGTATTGGACTGAATAGGAGCTACTGTTCTTGTCAGTTTCCTAAGCAGAGTTGAACTAGATATGGTCGGTGTGTGTAGGAAGCACAGTTCTTTTGTTCTGAGAAAGCTCACTGTTTGGACCCCATAGGAAACACAGTAGAGTAGAAGAGTGCTCTTTTTTCAAAAGCAGAGTGTGTTTCTTGTAAGGCGAGCTAGCGTTTGTTTCCCAGTCCTAAATGGAGTTGAATCACATGCAGTTTCTGGTCCTACAAGCAAGAGTTGTTTTCTGGTAAGAAGAGTCACTATTGCGCTGTCATTGCCATACACAGGACAAATAGCACTGTTGTCTTTTCCCAGCAAGTACAGTGTATTGGATGGAAGAGGATCTACTGTTCTTGTCAGGTTCCTAAGCAGACTTGAACTAGATAGGGCCGTGTGTGTAGGAAGCACAGTTTTTTTGTTCTGAGCAAGCTCACTGTTCGGAACCCATAGGAAGCACAGTAGAGTAGAAGAGTGCTCTTTTCTAAAAAGCAGAGTGTGTTTCTTGTAAGGCGAGCTAGCGTTTGTTTCCCAGTCCTAAATGGAGTTGAGTCACATGCAGTTTTTTGTCCTACGAGCAAGAGTTGTTTTCTGGTAAGACGAGTCACTATTGTGCTCCAATAGCCATACACAGTGCAAATAGCACTCGCGTCTGTTTTCCGCAAGTACGGTGTATTGGACTGAAGAGGAGCTACTGTTCTTGTCAGTTTCCTAAGCAGAGTTGAACTAGATATGGCCCGTGTGTGTAGGAAGCACAGTTCTTTTGTTCTGAGCAAGCTCACTATTCGGACCCCATAGGAAACACAGTAGAGTAGAAGAGTGCTCTTTTCTCAAAAGCAGATTGTGTTTCTTGTAAGGCGAGACAGCGTTTGTTTCCCAGTCCTAAATGGAGTGGAATCACATGCAGTTTCTGGTCCTACGAGCAAGAGTTGTTTTCTGGTAAGGAAAGTCACTAATGTGCTCCCATTGCCATACACAGTGCAAATAGCACTCGTGTCTGTTCCCAGCAAGTACAATGTATTGAACTGAAGAGGATCTACTGTTCTTGTCAGTTTCCTAAGCAGAGTTGAACTAGATATGGCCCGTGTGTGTAGGAAGGACAGTTCTTTTGTTCTGAGCAAGCTCACTGTTCTGGCCCTACAGGAAACACAGTAGAGTAGAAGAGTGCTCTTTTCTCAAAAGCAGAGTGTGTTTCTTGTAAGGCGAGCTAGAGTTTGTTTCCCAGTCCTAAATGGAGTTGAGTCACGTTCAGTTTTTTGTCCTATGAGCAAGAGTTGTTTTCTGGTAAGACGAGTCACTATTGTGCTTCAATTGCCATACACAGTGCAAAAAGCACTCGCGTCACTTCCCTGCAAGTACGGTGTATTAGACTGAAGAGGAGCTACTGTTCTTGTCAGTTTCCTAAGCAGAGTTGAAATAGATATGGCCCGTGTGTCTAGGAAGCACAGTTCTTTTGTTCTGAGCAAGCTCACTGTTCAGACCCCATAGGAAACACAGTAGAGTAGAAGAGTGCTCTTTTCTCAAAAGCAGAGTGTGTTTCTTGTAAGGCGAGCTAGAGTTTGTTTCCCTGTCCTAAATGGAGTTGAGTCACATGCAGTTTTTTGTCCTACGAGCAACAGTTGTTTTCTGGTAAGACGAGTCACTATTGTGCTCCAATTGCCATACACTGTACAAAGAGCACTCGCGTCTCTTCCCAGCAAGTACAGTGTATTGGACTGAAGAGGAGCTACTGTTCTTGTCAGGTTCCTAAGCAGAGTTGAACTAGATATGGTCCATGTGTGTAGGAAGCACAGTTGTTTTGTTCTGAGCAAGCTCAGTGTTTGGACACCATAGGAAACACAGTAGAGTAGAAGAGTGCTCTTTTCTAAAAAGCAGAGTGTGTTTCTTGTAAGGCGAGCTAGCGTTTGTTTCCCAGTCCTAAATGGAGTTGAATCCCATGCAGTTTCTGGTCCTATGAGCAAGAGTTGTTTTCTGGTAAGAAGAGTCACTATTGCGCTGCCATTGCCATACACAGGACAAATAGCACTGTTGTCTGTTCCCAGCAGTACAGTGTATTGGACTTAAGAGGATCTACTGTTCTTGTCAGGTTCCTAAGCAGAATTGAACTAGGTATGGCGGTGTGTGTAGGAAGCACGGATTTTTTGTTCTGAGCAAGCTCACTGTTCGGACCTCATAGGAAACACAGTAGAGTAGAAGAGTGCTCTTTCCTCTAAAGCAGATTGTGTTTCTTGTAAGGCGAGCTAGCATTTGTTTCCTAGTCCTAAATCGAGTTCAATCACAGGCAGTTTCCGGTCCTATGAGCAAGAGTTGTTTTTGGTAAGGAAAGTCACTATTGTGCTCCCATTGCCATACACAGTGCAAATAGCACTCGCGTCTGTTCCCAGCAAGTACAGTGTATTGGACTGAATAGGAGCTACTGTTCTTGTCAGTTTCCTAAGCAGAGTTGAACTAGATATGGTCGGTGTGTGTAGGAAGCACAGTTCTTTTGTTCTGAGCAAGCTCACTGTTTGGACCCCATAGGAAACACAGTAGAGTAGAAGAGTGCTCTTTTTTCAAAAGCAGAGTGTGTTTCTTGTAAGGAGAGCTAGCGTTTGTTTCACAATCCTAAATGGAGTTGAATCCCATGCAGTTTCTGGTCGTACGAGCAAGAGTTGTTTTCTGGTAAGAAGAGTCAATATTGCGCTGCCATTGCCCTACACAGGACAAATATCACTGGAGTCTGTTCCCAGCAAGTACAGTGTATTGGACTGAAGAGGAGCTACTGTTCTTGTCAGTTTCCTAAGCAGAACTGAACTAGATATGCCCGTGTGTGTAGGAAGGACAGTTCTTTTGTTCTGAGCAAGCTCACTGTTCTGGCCCTACAGGAAACACAGTAGAGTAGAAGAGTGCTCTTTTCTCAAAAGCAGAGTGTGTTTCTTGTAAGGCGAGCTAGAGTTTGTTTCCCAGTCCTAAATGGAGTTGAGTCACGTTCAGTTTTTTGTCCTATGAGCAAGAGTTGTTTTCTGGTAAGACGAGTCACTATTGTGCTTCAATTGCCATACACAGTGCAAAAAGCACTCGCGTCTCTTCCCTGCAAGTACGGTGTATTAGACTGAAGAGGAGCTACTGTTCTTGTCAGTTTCCTAAGCAGAGTTGAAATAGATATGGCCCGTGTGTCTAGGAAGCACAGTTCTTTTGTTCTGAGCAAGCTCACTGTTCAGACCCCATAGGAAACACAGTAGAGTAGATGAGTGCTCTTTTCTCAAAAGCAGAGTGTGTTTCTTGTAAGGCGAGCTAGAGTTTGTTTCCCTGTCCTAAATGGAGTTGAGTCACATGCAGTTTTTTGTCCTACGAGCAACAGTTGTTTTCTGGTAAGACGAGTCACTATTGTGCTCCAATTGCCATACACTGTACAAAGAGCACTCGCGTCTCTTCCCAGCAAGTACAGTGTATTGGACTGAAGAGGAGCTACTGTTCTTGTCAGGTTCCTAAGCAGAGTTAAACTAGATATGGTCCATGTGTGTAGGAAGCACAGTTGTTTTGTTCTGAAAAAGCTCACTGTTTGGACACCATAGGAAACACAGTAGAGTAGAAGAGTGCTCTTTTCTCAAAAGCAGAGTGTGTTTCTTGTAAGGCGAGCTAGCGTTTGTTTCCCAGTCCTAAATGGAGTTGAATCCCATGCAGTTTCTGGTCCTATGAGCAAGAGTTGTTTTCTGGTAAGAAGAGTCACTATTGCGCTGCCATTGCCGTACACAGGACAAATAGCACTGCTGTCTGTTCCCAGCAGTACAGTGTATTGGACTTAAGAGGATCTACTGTTCTTGTCAGGTTCCTAAGCAGAATTGAACTAGGTATGGCGGTGTGTGTAGGAAGCACGGTTTTTTTGTTCTGAGCAAGCTCACTGTTCGGACCTCATAGGAAACACAGTAGAGTAGAAGAGTGCTCTTTTCTCTAGAGCAGATTGTGTTTCTTGTAAGGCAAGCTAGCGTTTGTTTCCTAGTCCTAAATGGAGTTCAATCACATGCAGTTTCTGGTCCTATGAGCAAGAGTTGTTTTATGGTAAGAAGAGTCACTATTGCGCTGGCATTGCCATACACAGGACAAATAGCACTGGCGTCTGTTCCCAGCAATTACAGTGTATTGGACTGAAGAGGATCTACTGTTCTTGTCAGGTTCCTAAGTAGAACTGAACTAGATATGGCCGTGTGTGTAGGAAGCACAGTTCTTTGTTCTGAGCAAGCTCACTGTTCGGACCCCATAGGAAACACAGTAGAGTAGAAGAGTGCTCTTTTCTCAAAAGCAGAGTGTGTTTCTTGTAAGTCGAGCTAGCGTTTGTTTCCCAGTCCTAAATGGAGTTGAGTCACATGCAGTTTTTTGTCCTACGAGCAAGAGTTGTTTTCTGGTAAGGCTAGTCACTATTGTGCTCCAAATGCCATACACAGTGCAAATAGCACTCGCGTCTCTTCCCCGCAAGTACAGTGTATTGGACTGAAGAGGAGCTACTGTTCTTGTCAGTTTCCTAAGCAGAGTTGAACTAGATATGGCCCGTGTGTGTAGGAAGCACAGTTCTTTTGTTCTGAGCAAGCTCCCTGTTCGGACACCATAGGAAAAACAGTATAGTAGAAGAGTGCTCTTTTCTCAAAAACAGAGTGTGTTTCATGTAAGGCGAGCTAGCATTTGTTTCCCAGACCTAAATGAAGTTGAATCACATGCAGTTTCTGGTACTACGAGCAAGAGTTGTTTTCTGGTAAAGAAAGTCACTATTGCGCTTCCATTGCCATACACAGTGCAAATAGCACTCGCGTCTGTTCCCAGCAAGTACAGTGTATCGGACTGAAGAGGAGCTACTGTTCTTGTCAGTTTCCTAAGCAGAGTTGAACTAGATATGGCCCGTGTGTGTAGGAAGCACAGTTCTTATGTTCTGAGCAAGCTCACTGTTCTGGCCATTTAGGAAACACAGTAGAGTAGAAGAGTGCTCTTTTCTCAAAAGCAGAGTGTGTTTTTGTAAGGCGAGCTAGCGTTTGTTTTCCAGTCCTAAATGGAGTTGAGTCACATGCAGTTTTTTGTCCTACGAGCAAGAGTTGTTTTCTGGTAAGGCGAGTCACTATTGTGCTCCAATTGCCATACACAGTGCAAAAAACACTCGCGTCTCTTCCCCGCAAGTACAATGTATTGGACTGAAGAGGAGCTACTGTTCTTGTCAGTTTCCTAAGCAGAGTTGAACTAGATATGGCCCGTGTGTGTAGGAAGCACAGTTCTTTTGTTTTGAGCAAGCTCACTGTTTGGACCCCATAGGAAACACAATAGAGTAGAAGAGTGCTCTTTTTTCTAAAGCAGATTGTGTTTCTTGTAAGGCGACCTAGCGTTTGTTTCCCAGTCCTAAATGGAGTGGAATCACATGCAGTTTCTGGTCCTACGAGCAAGAGTTGTTTTCTGGTAAGGAAAGTCACTAATGCGCTCCCATTGCCATACACAGTGCAAATGGCACTCGTGTCTGTTCCCAGCAATTACAATGTATTGAACTGAAGAGGATCTACTGTTCTTGTCAGTTTCCTAAGCAGAGTTGAACTAGATATGGCCCGTGTTTGTAGGAAGCACAGTTCTTTTGTTCTGAGCAAGCTCACTGTTCTGGCCCTATAGGAAACACAGTAGAGTAGAAGAGTGCTCTTTTCTCTAAAGCAGAGTGTGTTTCTTGTAAGGGGAGCTAGCTTTTGTTTCCCAGTCCTAAATGGAGTTGAATCACATGCAGTTTCTGGTCCTACGAGCAAGAGTTGTTTTATGGTAAGAATAGTCACTATTGCGCTGCCATTGCCATACAAATGACAAATAGCACTGGCGTCTTTTCCCAGCAAGTACAGTGTATTGGACTGAAGAGTATCTACTGTTCTTGTCAGGATCCTAAGCAGAATTGAACTAGATATGGCCGTGTGTGTATGAAGCACAATTCTTTTGTTCTGAGCAAGCTCACTGTTCTGGCCCTACAGGAAACACAGTAGAGTAGAAGAGTGCTCTTTTCTCTAAAGCAGAGTGTGTTACTTGTAAGGCGAGCTAGCGTTTGTTTCCCAGTCCTAAATGGAGTGGAATCACATGCAGTTTCTGGTCCTACAAGCAAGAGTTGTTTTCTGGTAAGGAAAGTCACTATTGCGCTCCCATTGCCCTACACAGTGCAAATAGCACATGCGTCTGTTCCCAGCAAGTACAGTGTATAGGACTGAAGAGGAGCTACTCTTCATGTCAGTTTCCTAAGCAGAGTTCAACTAGATATGGCCCGTGTGTGTAGGAAGCACAGTTCTTATGTTCTGAGCAAGCTCACTGTTCTGGCCCTATAGGAAACACAGTAGAGTAGAACAGTGCTCTTTACTCTAAAGCAGAGTGTATTTCTTGTAAGGCGAGCTAGCGTTTGTTTTCCAGTCCTAAATGGAGTTGAATCACATGCAGTTTCTGGTCCTACGAGCAAGAGTTGTTTTATGGTAAGAAGAGTCACTATTGCGCTGCCACTGCCATAAACAGGACAAATAGCACTGGCGTCTGTTCCAGCAAGTACAGTGTATTGGACTGAAGAGGATCTACTGTTCTTGTCAGGTTACTAAGCAGAATTGAACTAGATATGGCCGTGTGTGTAGGAAGCACAGTTCTTTTGTTCTGAGCAAGCTCACTGTTCGGACACCATAGGAAACACAGTAGAGTAGAATTGTGCTCTTTTCTCTAAAGCAGAGTGTGTTTCAAGTAAGGCGAGCTAGCGTTTGTTTCCCAGTCCTAAATGGAGTTGAATCACATGCACTTTCTGGTCCTACGAGCAAGAGTTGTTTTCTGGTAAGAATAGTCACTATTGCGCTGCCATTGCCATACACAGGACAAATAGCACTGGCGTCTGTTCCCAGCAAGTAGAGTGTATTGGACTGAAGAGGATCTACTGTTCTTGTCAGGTTCCTAAGCAGAATTGAACTAGAATTGTCCGTGTGTGTAGGAAGGACAGTTCTTTTGTTCTGAGCAAGCTCACTGTTTGGACACCATAGGAAACACAGTACAGTAGAAGAGTGCTCTTTTCTCAAAAGCAGAGTGTGTTTCTTGTAAGGTGAGCTAGCGTTTGTTTCCCAGTCCTAAATGTAGTTGAATCCCATGCAGTTTCTGGTCCTACGAGCAAGAGTTGTTTTCTGGTAAGAAGAGTCACTATTGCGCTGCCATTGCCATACACAGGACAAATAGCACTGTTGTCTGTTCCCAGCAGTACAGTGTATTGGACTTAAGAGGATCTACTGTTCTTGTCAGGTTCCTAAGCAGAATTGAACTAGATATGGCAGTGTGTGTAGGAAGCACGGTTTTTTTGTTCTGAGCAAGCTCACTGTTCGCACCTCATAGGAAACACAGTAGAGTAGAAGAGTGCTCTTTTCTCTAAAGCAAAGTGTGTTTCTTGTAAGGCGAGCTAGCGTTTGTTTCCTAGTCCTAAATGGAGTTCAATCACAGGCAGTTTCCGGACCTAGGAGCAATAGTTGTTTTCTGGTAAGACGAGTCACTATTGTGCTCCAATTGCCATACACTGTACAAATAGCACTCGCGTCTCTTCCCAGCAAGTACAGTGTATTGGACTGAAGAGGAGCTACTGTTCTTGTCAGGTTCCTAAGCAGAGTTGAACTAGATATGGTCCATGTGTATAGGAAGCACAGTTGTTTTGTTCTGAGCAAGCTCACTGTTTGGACACCATTGGAAACACAGTAGAGTAGAAGAGTGCTCTTTTCTCAAAAGCAGAGTGTGTTTCTTGAAAGGCGATCTAGCATTTGTTTCCCAGTCCTAAATGGAGTTGAGTCACATGCAGTTTTTTGTCCTATGAGCAAGAGTTGTTTTCTGGTAAGACGAGTCACTATTGTGCTGAAATTGCCATCCTCAGGACAAATAGCACTGGTGTCTGTTCCTAGCAAGTACAATGTATTGCACTGAAGAGGATCTACTGTTCTGGTCAGTTTCCTAAGCAGAATTGAACTAGACATGGCTGTGTGTGTAGGAAGCACAGTTCTTTTGTTCTGAGCAAGCTCACTGTTCGGACCACATAGGAAAAACAGTTGAGTAGAATTGTGCTCTTTTCTCAAAAGCAGTGTGTGTTTCTTGTAAGGCGAGCTAGCGTTTGTATCCCAGTCCTAAATGGAGTTGAATCACATGCAGTTTTTGGTCCTACGAGCAAGAGTTGTTTTCTGGTAAGGCAAGTCACTATTGCGCTCTCATTGCCATACCCAGTGCAAATAGCACTCGCGTCTGTTCCCAGCAAGTACAGTGTATCGGACTGAAGAGGAGCTACTGTTCTTGTCAGTTTCCTAAGCAGAGTTGATCTAGATATGGTCGGTGTGTGTAGGAAGCACAGTTCTTTTGTTCTGAGCAAGCTCACTGTTTGGAACCCATAGGAAACACAGTAGAGTAGAAGAGTGCTCTTTTCTCAAAAGCAGAGTGTTTTTCTTGTAAGGCTAGCTAGCGTTTGTTTGCCAGTCCTAAATGGAGTTGAATCCCATGCAGTATCTGGTCCTACGAGCAAGAGTTGTTTTCTGGTAAGAAGAGTCAATATTGCGCTGCCATTGCCCTACACAGGACAAATAGCACTGGCGTCTGTACCCAGCAAGTACAGTGTATTGGACTGAAGAGGAGGTACTGTTCTCGGCAGTTTCCTAAGCAGAGTTGAACTAGATATGGTCCGTGTGTGTAGGAAGCACAGTTCTTTTGTTCTGAGCAACTCACTGTTTGGACCCCATAGGAAACACAGTAGAGTAGAAGAGTGCTCTTTTCTCTAAAGCAGAGTGTGTTACTTGTAAGGCGAGCTAGCGTTTGTTTCCCAGTCCTAAATGGAGTGGAACCACATGCAGTTTCTGGTCCTACGAGCAAGAGTTGTTTTCTGGTAAGGAAAGTCACTATTGCGCTCCCATTGCCCTACACAGTGCAAATAGCACATGCGTCTGTTCCCAGCAAGTACAGTGTATCGGACTGAAGAGGAGCTACTGTTCTTGTCAGGTTCCTAAGCAGAATTGAACTAGATATGGCCGTGTGTGTAGGAAGCACAGTTCTTTTGTTCTGAGCAAGTTCACTGTTCGGACCTCTTAGGAAACACAGTAGAGAAGAAGAATGATTTTTTCTCTAAATCAGAGTGTGTTTCTTGTAAGGCGAGCTAGTGTTTGTTTCCCAGTCCTAAATGGAGTTGAATCACATGCAGTTTCTGGTCCTAAGAGCAAGAGTTGTTTTCTGGTAAGAAGAGTCACTATTATGCTCCCATTGTCATACACAGGGCAAATAGCACTCGCGTCTGTTCCCAGCAAGTACAGTGTATCGGACTGAAGAGGAGCTACTGTTCTTGTCAGGTTCCTAAGCAGAGTTGAACGAGATATGTTCCGTGTGTGTAGGAAGCACAGTTCTTTTGTTCTGAGCAAGCTCACTGTTTGGACCCTATAGGAAACACAGTACAGTAGAAGAGTGCTCTTTTCTCAAAAGCAGAGTGTGTTTCTTGTAAGGCGAGCTAGCGTTTGTTTCCCAGTCCTAAATGGAGTTGAATCACATGCAGTTTCTGGTCCTACAAGCAAGAGTTGTTTTCTGGTAATTAGAGTCACTATTGCGCTGACATTGCCATACACAGGACAAATAACACTGGTGTCTTTTCCCAGCAAGTACAGTGTATTGGACGGAAGAGGATCTACTGTTCTTGTCAGGTTCCTAAGCAGTCTTGAACTAGATATGGCCGTGTGTGTAGTAAGCACAGTTTTTTTTGTTCTGAGCAAGCTCACTGTTCGGAACCCATAGGAAACACAGTAGTGTAGAAGAGTGCTCTTTTCTCAAAAGCAGAGTGTGTTTCCTGTAAGGCGAGCTACCGTTTGTTTCCCAGTCCTAAATTGAGCTGAGTCACATGCAGTTTTTTGTCCTACGTGCAAGAGTTGTTTTCTGGTAAGACGAGTCACTATTGTGCTCCAATAGCCATACACAGTGCAAAATGCACTCGCGTCTGTTTTCCGCAAGTACAGTGTATTGGACTGAAGAGGAGCTACTGTTCTTGTCAGTTTCCTAAGCAGAGTTGAACTAGATATGGCCCGTGTATGTAGGAAGCACAGTTCTTTTGTTCTGAGCAAGCTCACTATTCGGACCCCATAGGAAACACAGTAGAGTAGAAGAGTGCTCTTTCCTCTAAAGCAGATTGTGTTTCTTGTAAGGCGAGACAGCGTTTGTTTCCCAGTCCTAAATGGAGTTGAGTCACATGCAGTTTCTGGTCCTACGAGCAAGAGTTGTTTTCTGGTAAGGAAAGTCACTAATGCGCTCCCATTGCCATACACAGTGCAAATAGCACTCGTGTCTGTTCCCAGCAAGTATAATGTATTGAACTGAAGAGGATCTACTGTTCTTGTCAGTTTCCTAAGCAGAGTTGAACTAGATATGGCCCGTGTTTGTAGGAAGCACAGTTCTTTTGTTCTGAGCAAGCTCACTGTTCTGGCCCTATAGGAAACACAGTAGAGTAGAAGAGTGCTCTTTTCTCTAAAGCAGAGTGTGTTTCTTGTAAGGGGAGCTAGCGTTTGTTTCCCAGTCCTAAATGGAGTTGAATCACATGCAGTTTCTGGTCCTATGAGCAAGAGTTGTTTTATGGTAAGAATAGTCACTATTGCGCTGCCATTGCCATACAAAGGACAAATAGCACTGGCGTCTGTTCCCAGCAAGTACAGTGTATTGGACTGAAGAGTATCTACTGTTCTTGTCAGGATCCTAAGCAGAATTGAACTAGATATGGCCGTGTGTGTATGAAGCACAGTTCTTTTGTTCTGAGCAAGCTCACTGTTCTGGCCCTACAGGAAACACAGTAGAGTAGAAGAGTGCTCTTTTCTCAAAAGCAGAGTGTGTTTCTTGTAAGGCGAGCTAGAGTTTGTTTCCCAGTCCTAAATGGAGTTGAGTCACATGCAGTTTTTTGTCCTACAAGCAACAGTTGTTTTCTGGTAAGACGAGTCACTATTGTGCTCCAATTGCCATACACTGTACAAATAGCACTCGCGTCTCTTCCCAGCAAGTACAGTGTATTGGACTGAAGAGGAGCTACTGTTCTTGTCAGGTTCCTAAGCAGAGTTGAACTAGATATGGTCCATGTGTGTAGGAAGCACAGTTGTTTTGTTCTGAGCAAGCTCACTGTTTGGACACCATAGGAAACACAGTAGAGTAGAAGAGTGCTCTTTTCTCAAAAGCAGAGTGTGTTTCTTGTAAGGCGAGCTAGCGTTTGTTTCCCAGTCCTAAATGGAGTTGAATCCCATACAGTTTCTGGTCCTATGAGCAAGAGTTGTTTTCTGGTAAGAAGAGTCACTATTGCGCTGCCATTGCCATACACAGGACAAATAGCACTGTTGTCTGTTCCCAGCAGTACAGTGTATTGGACTTAAGAGGATCTACTGTTCTTGTCAGGTTCCTAAGCAGAATTGAACTAGGTATGGCGGTGTGTGTAGGAAGCACGGATTTTTTGTTCTGAGCAAGCTCACTGTTCGGACCTCATAGGAAACACAGTAGAGTAGAAGAGTGCTCTTTCCTCTAAAGCAGATTGTGTTTCTTGTAAGGCGAGCTAGCGTTTGTTTCCTAGTCCTAAATCGAGTTCAATCACAGGCAGTTTCCGGTCCTATGAGCAAGAGTTGTTTTTGGTAAGGAAAGTCACTATTGTGCTCCCATTGCCATACACAGTGCAAATAGCACTCGCGTCTGTTCCCAGCAAGTACAGTGTATTGGACTGAATAGGAGCTACTGTTCTTGTCAGTTTCCTAAGCAGAGTTGAACTAGATATGGTCCGTGTGTGTAGGAAGCACAGTTCTTTTGTTCTGAGCAAGCTCACTGTTTGGACCCCATAGGAAACACAGTATAGTAGAAGAGTGCTCTTTTTTCAAAAGCAGAGCGTGTTTCTTGTAAGGAGAGCTAGCGTTTGTTTCACAATCCTAAATGGAGTTGAATCCCATGCAGTTTCTGGTCGTACGAGCAAGAGTTGTTTTCTGGTAAGAAGAGTCAATATTGCGCTGCCATTGCCCTACACAGGACAAATATCACTGGAGTCTGTTCCCAGCAAGTACAGTGTATTGGACTGAAGAGGAGCTACTGTTCTTGTCAGTTTCCTAAGCAGAATTGAACTAGATATGGCCGTGTGTGTAGGAAGCACAGTTCTTTTGTTCTGAGCAAGTTCACTGTTCTGACCTCTTAGGAAACACAGTAGAGTAGAAGAGTGCTCTTTTCTCTAAAGCAGAGTGTGTTTCTTGTAAGGCGAGCTAGCGTTTGTTTCCCAGTCCTAAATGGAGTTGAATCACATGCAGTTTCTGGTCCTACAAGCAAGAGTTGTTTTTTGGTAAGAAGAGTCACTATTGCGCTGCCATTGCCATACAAAGGGCAAATAGCACTGGCGTCTGTTCCCAGCAAGTACAGTGTATTGGATGGAAGAGGATCTACTGTTCTTGTCAGGTTTCTAAGCAGACTTGAACTAGATAGGGCCGTGTGTGTAGGAAGCACAGTTTTTTTGTTCTGAGCAAGCTCACTGTTCGGCCTCATAGGAAGCACAGTAGAGTAGAAGAGTGCTCTTTTCTCAAAAGTAGAGTGTGTTTCTTGTAAGGCGAGCTAGCGTTTGTTTCCCAGTCCTAAATGGAGTTGAGTCACATGCAGTTTTTTGTCCTATGAGCAAGAGTTGTTTTCTGGTAAGACGAGTCACTATTGTGCTCCAATAGCCATACACAGTGCAAATAGCACTCGCGTCTGTTTTCCGCAAGTACGGTGTATTGGACTGAAGAGGAGCTACTGTTCTTGTCAGTTTCCTAAGCAGAGTTGAACTAGATATGGCCCGTGTGTGTAGGAAGCACAGTTCTTTTGTTCTGAGCAAGCTCACTATTCGGACCCCATAGGAAACACAGTAGAGTAGAAGACTGCTCTTTTCTCAAAAGCAGATTGTGTTTCTTGTAAGGCGAGACAGCGTTTGTTTCCCATTCCTAAATGGAGTGGAATCACATGCAGTTTCTGGTCCATCGAGCAAGAGTTGTTTTCTGGTAAGGAAAGTCACTAATGTGCTCCCATTGCCATACACAGTGCAAATAGCACTCGTGTCTGTTCCCAGCAAGTACAATGTATTGAACTGAAGAGGATCTACTGTTCTTGTCAGTTTCCTAAGCAGAGTTGAACTAGATATGGCCCGTGTGTTTAGGAAGGACAGTTCTTTTGTTCTGAGCAAGCTCACTGTTCTGGCCCTACAGGAAACACAGTAGAGTAGAAGAGTGCTCTTTTCTCAAAAGCAGAGTGTGTTTCTTGTAAGGCGAGCTAGAGTTTGTTTCCCAGTCCTAAATGGAGTTGAGTCACATTCAGTTTTTTGTCCTATGAGCAAGAGTTGTTTTCTGGTAAGACGAGTCACTATTGTGCTTCAATTGCCATACACAGTGCAAAAAGGACTCGCGTCTCTTCCCTGCAAGTACGGTGTATTAGACTGAAGAGGAGCTACTGTTCTTGTCAGTTTCCTAAGCAGAGTTGAAATAGATATGGCCCGTGTGTCTAGGAAGCACAGTTCTTTTGTTCTGAGCAAGCTCACTGTTCAGACCCCATAGGAAACACAGTAGAGTAGAAGAGTGCTCTTTTCTCAAAAGCAGAGTGTGTTTCTTGTAAGGCGAGCTAGAGTTTTTTTCCCTGTCCTAAATGGAGTTGAGTCACATGCAGTTTTTTGTCCTACGAGCAACAGTTGTTTTCTGGTAAGACGAGTCACTATTGTGCTCCAATTGCCATACACTGTACAAAGAGCACTCGCGTCTCTTCCCAGCAAGTACAGTGTATTGGACTGAAGAGGAGCTACTGTTCTTGTCAGGTTCCTAAGCAGAGTTAAACTAGATATGGTCCATGTGTGTAGGAAGCACAGTTGTTTTGTTCTGAACAAGCTCAATGTTTGGACACCATAGGAAACACAGTAGAGTAGAAGAGTGCTCTTTGCTCAAAAGCAGAGTGTGTTTCTTGTAAGGCGAGCTAGCGTTTGTTTCCCAGTCCTAAATGGATTTGAATCCCATGCAGTTTCTGGTCCTATGAGCAAGAGTTGTTTTCTGGTAAGAAGAGTCACTATTGCGCTGCCATTGCCATACACAGGACAAATAGCACTGTTGTCTGTTCCCAGCAGTACAGTGTATTGGACTTAAGAGGATCTACTGTTCTTGTCAGGTTCCTAAGCAGAATTGAACTAGGTATGGCGGTGTGTGTAGGAAGCACGGTTTTTTTGTTCTGAGCAAGCTCACTGTTCGGCCCTCATAGGAAACATAATAGAGTAGAAGAGTGCTCTTTTCTCTAGAACAGATTGTGTTTCTTGTAAAGCGAGCTAGCGTTTGTTTCCTAGTCCTAAATGGAGTTCAATCACAGGCAGTTTCCGGTCCTATGAGCAAGAGTTGTTTTTTGGTAAGGAAAGTCACTATTGTGCTCCCATTGCCATACACAGTGCAAATAGCACTCGCGTCTGTTCCCAGCAAGTACAGTGTATTGGACTGAATAGGAGCTACTGTTCTTGTCAGTTTCCTAAGCAGAGTTGAACTAGTTATGGTCGGTGTGTGTAGGAAGCACAGTTCTTTTGTTCTGAGCAAGCTCACTGTTTGGACCCCATAGGAAACACAGTAGAGTAGAAGAGTGCTCTTTTTTCAAAAGCAGAGCGTGTTTCTTGTAAGGAGAGCTAGCGTTTGTTTCACAATCCTAAATGGAGTTGAATCCCATGCAGTTTCTGGTCGTACGAGCAAGAGTTGTTTTCTGGTAAGAAGAGTCAATATTGCGCTGCCATTGCCCTACACAGGACAAATATCACTGGAGTCTGTTCCCAGCAAGTACAGTGTATTGGACTGAAGAGGAGCTACTGTTCTTGTCAGTTTCCTAAGCAGAATTGAACTAGATATGGCCGTGTGTGTAGGAAGCACAGTTCTTTTGTTCTGAGCAAATTCACTGTTCTGACCTCTTAGGAAACACAGTAGAGTAGAAGAGTGCTCTTTTCTCTAAAGCAGAGTATGTTTCTTGTAAGGCGAGCTAGCGTTTGTTTCCCAGTCCTAAATGGAGTTGAATCACATGCAGTTTCTGGTCCTACAAGCAAGAGTTGTTTTTTGGTAAGAAGAGTCACTATTGCGCTGCCATTGCCATACAAAGGACAAATAGCACTGGCATCTGTTCCCAGCAAGTACAGTGTATTGGTCGGAAGAGGATCTACTGTTCTTGTCAGGTTCCTTAGCAGAATTGAACTAGATATGGGTGTGTGTGTAGGAAGCACAGTTCTTTTGTTCTGAGCAAGCTCACTGTTCTGGCCCTACAAGAAACACAGTAGAGTAGAAGAGTGCTCTTTTCTCAAAAGCAGAGTGTGTTTCTTGTAAGTCGAGCTAGCGTTTGTTTCCCAGTCCTAAATGGAGTTGAGTCACATGCAGTTTTTTGTGCTACGAACAAGAGTTGTTTTCTGGTAAGGCGAGTCACTATTGTGCTCCAATTGCCATACACAGTGCAAATAGCACTCGCGTCTCTTCCCCGCAAGTACAATGTATTGGACTGAAGAGGAGCTACTGTTCTTGTCAGTTTCCTAAGCAGAGTTGAACTAGATATGGCCCGTGTGTGTAGGAAGCACAGTTCTTTTGTTCTGAGCAAGCTCACTGTTCTGGCCCTACAGGAAACACAGTAGAGTAGAAGAGTGCTCTTTTCTCAAAAGCAGAGTGTGTTTCTTGTAAGGCGAGCTAGAGTTTGTTTCCCAGTCCTAAATGGAGTTGAGTCACATTCAGTTTTTTGTCCTATGAGCAAGAGTTGTTTTCTGGTAAGACGAGTCACTATTGTGCTTCAATTGCCATACACAGTGCAAAAAGCACTCGCGTCTCTTCCCTGCA
Organism: Peromyscus eremicus; assembly: GCF_949786415.1. Lineage (NCBI taxonomy): Eukaryota > Metazoa > Chordata > Mammalia > Rodentia > Cricetidae > Peromyscus > Peromyscus eremicus. The sequence goes on from NW_026738245.1 coordinate 15,876, forward strand.
AGTACGGTGTATTAGACTGAAGAGGAGCTACTGTTCTTGTCAGTTTCCTAAGCAGAGTTGAAATAGATATTGCCCGTGTGTCTAGGAAGCACAGTTCTTTTGTTCTGAGCAAGCTCACTGTTCAGACCCCATAGGAAACACAGTAGAGTAGAAGAGTGCTCTTTTCTCAAAAGCAGAGTGTGTTTCTTGTAAGGCGAGCTAGCGTTTGTTTCCCAGTCCTAAATGGAGTTGAGTCACATGCAGTTTTTTGTCCTACGAGCAAGAGTTGTTTTCTGGTAAGACGAGTCACTATTGTGCTCCAATAGCCATACACAGTACAAATAGCACTCGCGTCTGTTTTCCGCAAGTACGGTGTATTGGACTGAAGAGGAGCTACTGTTCTTGTCAGTTTCCTAAGCAGAGTTGAACTAGATATGGCCCGTGTGTGTAGGAAGCACAGTTCTTTTGTTCTGAGCAAGCTCACTATTCGGACCCCATAGGAAACACAGTAGATTAGAAGACTGCTCTTTTCTCAGAAGCAGATTGTGTTTCTTGTAAGGCGAGACAGCGTTTGTTTCCCAGTCCTAAATGGAGTGGAATCACATGCAGTTTCTGGTCCTACGAGCAAGAGTTGTTTTCTGGTAAGGAAGTCACTAATGTGCTCCCATGCCATACACAGTGCAAATAGCACTCGTGTCTGTTCCCAGCAAGTACAGTGTATTGAACTGAAGAGGATCTACTGTTCTTGTCAGTTTCCTAAGCAGAGTTGAACTAGATATGGCCCGTGTGTGTAGGAAGGACAGTTCTTTGGTTCTGAGCAAGCTCACTGTTCTGGCCCTACAGGAAACACAGTAGAGTAGAAGAGTGCTCTTTTCTCAAAAGCAGAGTGTGTTTTTGTAAGGCGAGCTAGCGTTTGTTTTCCAGTCCTAAATGGAGTTGAGTCACATTCAGTTTTTTGTCCTATGAACAAGAGTTGTTTTCTGGTAAGACGAGTCACTATTGTGCTTCAATTTCCATACACAGGCAAAAAGCACTCACGTCTCTTCCCTGCAAGTACGGTGTATTACACTGAAGAGGAGCTACTGTTCTTGTCAGTTTCCTAAGCAGAGTTGAAATAGATATGGCCCGTGTGTCTAGGAATCACAGTTCTTTTGTTCTGAGCAAGCTCACTGTTCAGACCCCATAGGAAACACAGTAGAGTAGAAGAGTGCTCTTTTCTCAAAAGCAGAGTGTGTTTCTTGTAAGGCGAGCTAGAGTTTGTTTCCCAGTCCTAAATGGAGTTGAGTCACTTGCAGTTTTTTGTCCTACGAGCAACAGTTGTTTTCTGGTAAGACGAGTCACTATTGTGCTCCAATTGCCATACACTGTACAAAGAGCACTCGCGTCTCTTCCCAGCAAGTACAGTGTATTGGACTGAAGAGGAGCTACTGTTCTTGTCAGGTTCCTAAGCAGAGTTAAACTAGATATGGTCCATGTGTGTAGGAAGCACAGTTGTTTTGTTCTGAACAAGCTCAATGTTTGGACACCATAGGAAACACAGTAGAGTAGAAGAGTGCTCTTTTCTCAAAAGCAGAGTGTGTTTCTTGTAAGGCGAGCTAGCGTTTGTTTCCCAGTCCTAAATGGAGTTGAATCCCATGCAGTTTCTGGTCCTATGAGCAAGAGTTGTTTTCTGGTAAGAAGAGTCACTATTGCGCTGCCATTGCCGTACACAGGACAAATAGCACTGTTGTCTGTTCCCAGCAGTACAGTGTATTGGACTTAAGAGGATCTACTGTTCTTGTCAGGTTCCTAAGCAGAATTGAACTAGGTATGGCGGTGTGTGTAGGAAGCACGGTTTTTTTGTTCTGAGCAAACTCACTGTTCGGCCCTCATAGGAAACACAGTAGAGTAGAAGAGTGCTCTTTTCTCTAGAGCAGATTGTGTTTCTTGTAAGGCGAGCTAGCGTTTGTTTCCTAGTCCTAAATGGAGTTCAATCACAGGCAGTTTCCGGTCCTATGAGCAAGAGTTGTTTTTTGGTAAGGAAAGTCACTATTGTGCTCCCATTGCCATACACAGTGCAAATAGCACTCGCGTCTGTTCCCAGCAAGTACAGTGTATTGGACTGAATAGGAGCTACTGTTCTTGTCAGTTTCCTAAGCAGAGTTGAACTAGATATGGTCGGTGTGTGTAGGAAGCACAGTTCTTTTGTTCTGAGCAAGCTCACTGTTTGGACCCCATAGGAAACACAGTAGAGTAGAAGAGTGCTCTTTTTTCAAAAGCAGAGCGTGTTTCTTGTAAGGCGAGCTAGCGTTTGTTTCACAATCCTAAATGGAGTTGAATCCCATGCAGTTTCTGGTCGTACGAGCAAGAGTTGTTTTCTGGTAAGAAGAGTCAATATTGCGCTGCCATTGCCCTACACAGGACAAATATCACTGGAGTCTGTTCCCAGCAAGTACAGTGTATTGGACTGAAGAGGAGCTACTGTTCTTGTCAGGTTCCTAAGCAGAATTGAACTAGATATGGCCGTGTGTGTAGGAAGCAGAGTTCTTTTGTTCTGAGCAAGTTCACTGTTCGGACCTCTTAGGAAACACAGTAGAGTAGAAGAGTGCTCTTTTCTCTAAAGCAGAGTGTGTTTCTTCTAAGGCGAGCTAGCGTTTGTTTCCCAGTCCTAAATGGAGTTGAATCACATGCAGTTTCTGGTCCTACAAGCAAGAGTTGTTTTTTGGTAAGAAGAGTCACTATTGCGCTGCCATTGCCATACAAAGGACAAATAGCACTGGCGTCTGTTCCCAGCAAGTACAGTGTATTGGACGGAAGAGGATCTACTGTTCTTGTCAGGTTCCTTAGCAGAATTGAACTAGATATGGCCGTGTGTGTAGGAAGCACAGTTCTTTTGTTCTGAGCAAGCTCACTGTTCTGGCCCTACAAGAAACACAGTAGAGTAGAAGAGTGCTCTTTTCTCAAAAGCAGAGTGTGTTTCTTGTAAGGCGAGCTAGAGTTTGTTTCCCAGTCCTAAATGGAGTTGAGTCACATGCAGTTTTTTGTCCTACGAGCAAGAGTTGTTTTCTGGTAAGGCTAGTCACTATTGTGCTCCAAATGCCATACACAGTGCAAATAGCACTCGCGTCTCTTCCCCGCAAGTACAGTGTATTGGACTGAAGAGGAGCTACTGTTCTTGTCAGTTTCCTAAGCAGAGTTGAACTAGATATGGCCCGTGTGTGTAGGAAGCACAGTTCTTTTGTTCTGAGCAAGCTCCCTGTTCGGACACCATAGGAAACACAGTATAGTAGAAGAGTGCTCTTTTCTCAAAAACAGAGTGTGTTTCATGTAAGGCGAGCTAGCATTTGTTTCCCAGACCTAAATGAAGTTGAATCACATGCAGTTTCTGGTACTACGAGCAAGAGTTGTTTTCTGGTAAAGAAAGTCACTATTGTGCTTCCATTGCCATACACAGTGCAAATAGCACTCGCGTCAGTTCCCAGCAAGTACAGTGTATCGGACTGTAGAGGAGCTACTGTTCTTGTCAGTTTCCTAAGCAGAGTTGAACTAGATATGGCCCGTGTGTGTAGGAAGCACAGTTCTTATGTTCTGAGCAAGCTCACTGTTCTGGCCATTTAGGAAACACAGTAGAGTAGAAGAGTGCTCTTTTCTCAAAAGCAGAGTGTGTTTTTGTAAGGCGAGCTAGCGTTTGTTTTCCAGTCCTAAATGGAGTTGAGTCACATGCAGTTTTTTGTCCTACGAGCAAGAGTTGTTTTCTGGTAAGGCGAGTCACTATTGTGCTCCAATTGCCATACACAGTGCAAATAGCACTCGCGTCTCTTCCCCGCAAGTACAATGTATTGGACTGAAGAGGATCTACTGTTCTTGTCAGTTTCCTAAGCAGAGTTGAACTAGATTGGCCCGTGTGTGTAGGAAGCACAGTTCTTTTGTTCTGAACAAGCTCACAGTTTGGACCCCATAGGAAACACAATAGAGTAGAAGAGTGCTCTTTTCTCTAAAGCAGATTGTGTTTCTTGTAAGGCGAGCTAGCGTTTGTTTCCCAGTCCTAAATGGAGTGGAATCACATGTAGTTTCTGGTCCTACGAGCAAGAGTTGTTTTCTGGTAAGGAAAGTCACTATTGCGCTCCCATTGCAATACACAGTGCAAATAGCACTCGCGTCTGTTCCCAGCAAGTACAATGTATTGAAATGAAGAGGATCTACTGTTCTTGTCAGTTTCCTAAGCAGAGTTGAAATAGATATGGCCCGTGTGTAGGAAGCACAGATCTTTTGTTCTGAGCAAGCTCACTGTTCTGGCCCTATAGGAAACACAGTAGAGTAGAAGAGTGCTCTTTTCTCTGAAGCAGAGTGTGTTTCTTGTAAGGGGAGATAGCGTTTGTTTCCAAGTCCTAAATGGAGTTGAATCACATGCAGTTTCTGGTCCTACGAGCAAGAGTTGTTTTATGGTAAGAATAGTCACTATTGCGCTGCCATTGCCATACACAGGACAAATAGCACTGTTGTCTGTTCCCAGCAGTACAGTGTATTGGACTTAAGAGGATCTACTGTTCTTGTCAGGTTCCTAAGCAGAATTGAACTAGGTATGGCGGTGTGTGTAGGAAGCACGGTTTTTTTGTTCTGAGCAAGCTCACTGTTCGGCCCTCATAGGAAACATAATAGAGTAGAAGAGTGCTCTTTTCTCTAGAACAGATTGTGTTTCTTGTAAAGCGAGCTAGCGTTTGTTTCCTAGTCCTAAATGGAGTTCAATCACAGGCAGTTTCCGGTCCTATGAGCAAGAGTTGTTTTTTGGTAAGGAAAGTCACTATTGTGCTCCCATTGCCATACACAGTGCAAATAGCACTCGCGTCTGTTCCCAGCAAGTACAGTGTATTGGACTGAATAGGAGCTACTGTTCTTGTCAGTTTCCTAAGCAGAGTTGAACTAGTTATGGTCGGTGTGTGTAGGAAGCACAGTTCTTTTGTTCTGAGCAAGCTCACTGTTTGGACCCCATAGGAAACACAGTAGAGTAGAAGAGTGCTCTTTTTTCAAAAGCAGAGCGTGTTTCTTGTAAGGAGAGCTAGCGTTTGTTTCACAATCCTAAATGGAGTTGAATCCCATGCAGTTTCTGGTCGTACGAGCAAGAGTTGTTTTCTGGTAAGAAGAGTCAATATTGCGCTGCCATTGCCCTACACAGGACAAATATCACTGGAGTCTGTTCCCAGCAAGTACAGTGTATTGGACTGAAGAGGAGCTACTGTTCTTGTCAGTTTCCTAAGCAGAATTGAACTAGATATGGCCGTGTGTGTAGGAAGCACAGTTCTTTTGTTCTGAGCAAATTCACTGTTCTGACCTCTTAGGAAACACAGTAGAGTAGAAGAGTGCTCTTTTCTCTAAAGCAGAGTATGTTTCTTGTAAGGCGAGCTAGCGTTTGTTTCCCAGTCCTAAATGGAGTTGAATCACATGCAGTTTCTGGTCCTACAAGCAAGAGTTGTTTTTTGGTAAGAAGAGTCACTATTGCGCTGCCATTGCCATACAAAGGACAAATAGCACTGGCATCTGTTCCCAGCAAGTACAGTGTATTGGTCGGAAGAGGATCTACTGTTCTTGTCAGGTTCCTTAGCAGAATTGAACTAGATATGGGTGTGTGTGTAGGAAGCACAGTTCTTTTGTTCTGAGCAAGCTCACTGTTCTGGCCCTACAAGAAACACAGTAGAGTAGAAGAGTGCTCTTTTCTCAAAAGCAGAGTGTGTTTCTTGTAAGTCGAGCTAGCGTTTGTTTCCCAGTCCTAAATGGAGTTGAGTCACATGCAGTTTTTTGTGCTACGAACAAGAGTTGTTTTCTGGTAAGGCGAGTCACTATTGTGCTCCAATTGCCATACACAGTGCAAATAGCACTCGCGTCTCTTCCCCGCAAGTACAATGTATTGGACTGAAGAGGAGCTACTGTTCTTGTCAGTTTCCTAAGCAGAGTTGAACTAGATATGGCCCGTGTGTGTAGGAAGCACAGTTCTTTTGTTCTGAGCAAGCTCACTGTTCTGGCCCTACAGGAAACACAGTAGAGTAGAAGAGTGCTCTTTTCTCAAAAGCAGAGTCTGTTTCTTGTAAGGCGAGCTAGAGTTTGTTTCCCAGTCCTAAATGGAGTTGAGTCACATTCAGTTTTTTGTCCTATGAGCAAGAGTTGTTTTCTGGTAAGACGAGTCACTATTGTGCTTCAATTGCCATACACAGTGCAAAAAGCACTCGCGTCTCTTCCCTGCAAGTACGGTGTATTAGACTGAAGAGGAGCTACTGTTCTTGTCAGTTTCCTAAGCAGAGTTGAAATAGATATTGCCCGTGTGTCTAGGAAGCACAGTTCTTTTGTTCTGAGCAAGCTCACTGTTCAGACCCCATAGGAAACACAGTAGAGTAGAAGAGTGCTCTTTTCTCAAAAGCAGAGTGTGTTTCT
>NW_026738246.1:0-22238 GCF_949786415.1 Peromyscus eremicus
TTACTCTTTCAGCATCAAACAGAAATCAGTGATCCCATACGGAGACAAGGTAGGATGTACTTGTAATCCCAGTGCTAGGGAGGGGAGGCAGGTGGACCCTTGGGGATTACCACACAGCAAGACTGGCCCACAGGGGAATTCCAGGCCAGTGAGAGACCCTGTCACACACAAAAAAGGTGGGGCTGGAGAGATGGCTCCTAGTTACCAGCCCCTGCTACTTCCCACAGGGCTGCGCTCAGCTCCCAGCACCCAGACTGGGCAGCGCAAAGCCACCTGTAACTCCAGCTCCAGGGGATCCAAGGTCTTCATTTGGCTTGTAAGGGCACTGCACTCATGTACACTTCATGAGCATGTTCACACACACACACACACACACACACACATGCACTTTATGAGCATGTTCTCACACACACATGAACTTTATGAACATACACACACACACACACACACACACACACACACACACACACACACACTTCCATTCCCTAGAAGTTTATCAGATGTCCAGGTTAAAAGGTGGTGCACATAGGCTACTGAAGGAATCTCTCCTCTGGAGTTGATAACTGATCATTTTTCTAACACATAACTCTGGGCTCTAGGGTCTAATCGCAGCTTATGCTGCTCCCAGTGTGGGCGAGAGGGATGCCTAGCAAAGCAGTGAGTTCAGAACATACAAGAAGGCAGCAGAATGTCACAGAGAGAGCTGGGACTTGAGGTGGACCTCAGGGGACAAACAGGAAGCAGCCTGGGGAGGTAAGAGGAGGGGATTCCAGATAAGGGGAAGGTAGAGAGGCATGCAGGGAAGCAGAGCGGGGTGGGTGGGGGCGTGGAGGTGGGGGAGTAGGGGGTGAGGGGGGTGGGGGAGCTCCGTTTGATTCAGTTATTCGGGATCCAGACCCCCACCCCTTTCACTGTCCCAAGGTGTCACTGTGTAGCCCTGGCTGGCCCTGGAACTCACAATATAGACCAGGCTGGCCTGGAACCCTCAGTGTTCTGCCTGCCTCTGCCTCCTGAATGCTGGGATTAAAGGTGTGCAGCACCACGTCAGCTCTGAGAAATCTCTCAAGGAATAGAAAAGGGGAATTGGCTTGATAGAGGGTAATGGTTGGGACAGAAGGATGGCAGTGATGACGGAGGAAAACCATGTTCACTGAAGGTTCACGCTTTCCTCCCAGTTTGTTAGTTCAGATGTGCTGAGCAATCCCACGACCAATACCTGCACATGGTCGGGCATGTTTGGTCCCATGACCTGCACATACAGGCATCTAGGACATGTTTGGGGTTGAACTTAGGAGTGAGCTGGAACAGGAGACAAAGGAAAGGCCAGTACCTAGGCTGTCTGATGCTGAGTAGGTAGAGGTAGACTAGAAAAGAAGATGCAGGGTTCAGTTCCAGACACAGTAAGTTCCAGGCGACCCCTGGATCCAGGGATGGCATGAATGGGTCGTATGAATGAGGCACATGAGGCGGGCCTGGAGCATGTATACTGTCATATACCAACGGTGTATGATTAACGGCGGACTACTTACGTGATAGTGCTCCCATAGATTAGAATTGAAGCTGAAAAGTTCCTTTTGTTGGTGACGTCTATAGCTGCTGAAAGGTTGGTGCAATTCATTACATTTGTGGGGTGCTAGTGTCAACACACCCACTGTGTCATGAGCCATACAGCCGCGGGGCACACACAACACTCGGTGGTGGTGACAATGGCTGTTACCAGCTTAGGTTTTGCTGTACCACATTTATTTATTTTAGTATTATCTTAGCATATAACTCCTACTATAAAAGGCATCTAGTGTAAAACACTGTGTTGTCTTATGTCATCAGCCTTATGGTCCCCTGTTTACAAAGTCTCTCAATTACGTGGAGGCCATGTGGCCTGACTGGCCCATGCCATCTAGGGTTGTTTAAGTGTATGCCAGGGTGTTTGCTTAATGACACTGATGTCTTATTAGGAAGTATCCCTGTCTCTACGTGTTACATGGCCATATGTTCAGCTGGCAGCTATGAGCACAGGGAGAAAAGGCAGCAGAGAGCTTTGGGGACACCTTCCTTCCAGAGGAAGGGAACGAAGCCAGAACTCTGACATGCATATCTGTGCAATTGACGGCAGAAAAAGTACGTGGATCTAGCGAGACAAGGGATAGGAGTTTCTGAGAGATCATGTAACTGGAGTTTTTAGGTCAAAAGCCACACCTCTGGCGGCCTCAGTAAAATTAGCCCGTCACGCGCCCCCAATGTGACAATTAAAGGAGTACCGGTGGAAAGCAGAGAAAGGAAATGTAATCAACACAACCACACGGAAGAGGGGCAGATCGAGGGGTCCAGCTCATCTTCAGGGTGGTTCATGAGCCGTCAGTCTAACAGAGCAAGAACTGGGGCAAAGGTAAGAGCTGTGCATCACTGCAGAGTCCTGGTCCAGGTGAGGTCTGCCTGATCATTGTCTCAGCTCCGGGTCAGCGAGGTGATCTGATAAGTCCTTATAACTAGAAGGAACAATCTGGTTCTTAGGATTTAGACAACAGGGTACACTCTCCCTGGTGGAAAACTGACCTTCTCAAGAGGTGGTCTGTCTTGCAAAGGCTCTGCTGTTTCTGGAATCCAACAGAAGACATTTAGGTGCCTTTTGGGAAGGGGACTGGACATTATAAAAGGGTAGCATTAAGATGTCTCAGTTCCCTTTACCTTTGGGCCTTAGTCTCAAAGGGATACGAGACAGGTTAAGGATGGCTGGCTTTCAGCCACTCCTTGAGTGAGTCTCAAATGCCTACGTGCACAGGAGACACCGCGGTCCGAAGGCAGAGGATAGACCAGGCTCCATCCTGCTATCTGAGGGGAGTTGGTACTTTCTGGCGGAAGCATGTTGGAAGTGCCTGTTCTAACAGTAGCCAGCAGCTCCTGAGCACACAGCTTCAGGAGGGAATGTGTGAAACAGACTGCAAGGTTTCCAGGAGCGAGTCCAGAAAAGCAGCTGACAGCTGGTGGAAAGCTCCCTCAGAAATCAAATGATAAGAGGAAAATCGGAGGTGACAGAATCGAGGGCAGGTGACTTGCTTTGTTCAAATTTTAGACCCAGGGTGACAGTTTCCACTTGAGAGAACAGGTGAGGAGAGAGGGGAGAAATGGGACAAAAGGGAACATTCTCATAAGGGAAACGCTAGGATCTTGAATATTCTAGAAGGTGGATTTTCAGAAGACATTCTAGCTTCCGAAAAGGAAGAGGGAGAGGGAGAGGGAGGATTTAGGGAGTGCTCTGTCTCGTCCTCCTCACTGTCACTTGGTTTTGGAGGACCATGAGCTCTCCAGTAACCCCCCCCCCCCTCCACAGCACGCAGCCATTTGCTCAGGGGTCCCATAGGTTTCTCTGTTCTAGACACTTTTCTTGTGGTTCCCTCTTCCCTGCTTGCCCTTTTCAGCCAGGGGCTGCCAATAACGGTGCGAACAGCACCAGTACCAGGCACAGCTTTCGGGACGGCCTAAAGGCCATATACAAATGAGAGAGACTCCAAAAGCTGCACTGTGAAGGAATCACTTGAACGGATCTTGAAGGAAGATCTGTCTCCCTCCCCTCCCCCGTCTCTCTGTGTAAAAACAAAACCCTCTACACATTTTCTCTAAAATCTTATCAGGCAGTATAATGGGCCTTTCCTCCCCCCACTTTCTACTTAACTTCTGAGTTCAGTCAATCCTCATTTCATTTCTCCTCCATCTGTGGCTCTTTTAACAGGTAGTTTCTGAATTTGTGACTGGGGATGTTCTGCCCGTTCCTAACCACAACGACAGGACGACGGGACGATGGGACAACGGGACGATGGGACGACGGGACGATGGGACGGTGGGACGAGTGACCCACTTTGGGCTGCTGTCAATCTCTTTCACGCTGCTATTACTCAGGGTAGAGGATCCGCCTAGTTGAATGGTTTAGGTTTGTTCTGCTTTTATTTTCGGACTCTTGTTCAGAGCAGAACTGGTCTCCACTTCTCTGAGCAGGCTGGAGGTCGGGGTACTTTCAGGATTCCTGGTTCAAGAGCGCCCTCTTTTGTCAGTGTAGCAAGAATGGTTTCTTTTATTTTGAAACATGTTTTATCGTTGGTTTTTCTTCTGAGTTTGAGGGACGTTTCCTCAGTCACTGCGATATTCCCAGAGGTTGTCTGATTTACTCTCCATCCGTTTCATGGGATGTCTTGCCCGTCCATGATGGCTCTTCACAGAGGACCAGCGGTAAGAACGCCTCAGCATTACCAGCTTCCTCTCCCTGGTGTGGTCTTAGATCTGTCTTCCTGCAGTCCCCCAGGAGCTCCCAGCATGCGGGCAGTGCAGGAGACAACTTGCTGGGGCCTCCTGTGCATTTTCCTACTTAACAGTGAGTTTGACTTTTGGAAACTCTGTCTCTGGTTACAGGGACTCTGAGGGCTTCACAGAGTTTCATTCGATTGTCTTGTTCTTCCTTGTTTGAATGGGTATATGCTGCGGAATTCAGATTTATACCACTGTCCAGGATTTCTCCGTAATGTTGACTCAGAATCTGATTTGCCCATAGAATATGCAAGAGTCTTTGACATAAATGACCTGAAGGAACTCTTTAAATCTGCCTTGGCTGTACACTGAGTTGTGCTGCTGGAGGGGGGCACCCCTCAGAGGAAAGTGGTGAGCAGCAGCCCGGAGATGCTGGGCCTGAATCCTCTGTGGCATCTTAACTTTCCTCCGTTGTTGTCTTGTTGCACAGCTGCTCTGCTCCGGCCTTTCACCAGGGACCCAGTCAGGAGAAGGTCAAACCGTGAAGGGTGGGAGGTATTTTCAACCGTCAGCTCCTTGTTGACGCTCTGCTGGAAACCCCAATCCAGAGCATTGGTTTCCCTGATTTGAACAAGGTTCAGAAACTATCTGTGGAGGACGGTGGGACTATAGTCTTTTCCCAAGTGTGTCACTGTCCCCCAAACGGGAGAGCTCTCAGTGAGAAACAGGGGAGGGGAATAAACCAGGCAAACAGCAGTTTTCCTCTACTTCCCAGTGGCAGGAACTAAGAGTCTCCGAGAGAGACACACCACTGACTTGGAGATGACACCCACACCAATAATTACAGGCTAGCTTCCGAGGTCCTGGGAGGACCTTAACTCAAGGGGTAAGAGTATGACTGAGCAGCTACATGGAAAGGGGCCAGTGGCAAGCCGGAGTAGACCCTGACCCAACATCGCTGGCTCTTGCCTTGGGAGAGAATCTAATAGAATAAACATTCTTTAGAAGCAGCACATTAAGGAATTCCCTAGTTTGGAAATTTCCAAAAAAAGAAACTCAGCCATCTTGCCCGCATCACTACATACCAAAGTCACGTGCACGAGTTTAGAGGCTTCTGCTTTTGACTCTCACAGATACTTGTGGTTAGAGCAGCATTATCTTGGCTGGGTGACCGTTGACATCCTATCATTTACTGAAACATAAACACTATTTTTGGTCTTAAATACAAACTACTTTTGTATTCTATTCTCAGGCAAAAGAGTTTACGTTAAGGACTTAGATACTTGGGTGCTGGTGTTAACGACACCATTTATAACATCTTGATAGAAACGACCCATGTCTGAACATATGAAGAAACGAAAAATTTGGCAATCATATAGTTCCCAACTGAAAATGACGTGATTTTTGACTTTATGCTAGTCCAGGAATGACATACAGTAGGAAACTCATTATGGATTTTGATCTCTCCCAGTTTAGTGACATGCATTGTGGTTCTCTCAATGTCTACCTACAGGCAAATGTGGATCTTCTGAACACATTAGGGACAGGACAGGCGAAGCTACCATGTACACTAGGCTAGGTGTTCAGTGATGAACAGTGATAGGAAAATATAATCCAAATACACACCCGACCCCAAGTTGCTTTGGTCATGGCGTTTCATCACAGAAATAGAAACCCCAACTAGGACAAATTGGTGCCAGAATTGTGGGGTGTTGCTGTGACAGACCTGACCATGTGTTGGGGAGGATTGTGGAAGGACTTTGGAACTTTGGGCTGGAAAAGCCGCTGGATGTTGAGAGCTCAGATAAATGTTCTGTAGGAGCTTGGGAGCTGAGAAAGAAGGCCTGGACTGTGAAGTTCAGAGGGAAGCAAAGACTCTTATCAGGTCATTTGAGTTAAGAATCTGGTTAGCTGAGGTTGAAGAATCAGCTGTGGTTAACAAGCTGCCAGAACCACTAAAGTGGTACCTTTGCTCTGCAGGGATGATGGATGCTGTCAGCTGGGGCTGAAGAATCTGCTGAGATTAAGAAGAGGCCAGCATCACTGAGGCCAAGTCTTCTGGGAAGTGTTTCCTCAGGGTCAGCACCCAGAAGCTGTTTCCCAGAAGTGGCCAAGGTTGTACCTCCTGTTGACAGCCAAACCTGGTAGTGTAAGAGTCTCCCAGGTGGTACTGGTTTTGAAGACATGAAGGAGTCACGGAGAGCAGCTGAGGCTTGGCCCTGTGTGGCAGGGCTGGGGTCCATGGAGAGAGCCCTGGAGAGGCTACTGGTGAAATGGCCGCCCAGTTGCAGCAGAAGACCCAGCACTTTGTAAACGCCAGCGCCATGGCATGGCCACCAAGAACATCAGCGCAGTAGACTGGAGCTAGCGGGAGCCCAAAAGACAAGCTGTGTGTGCTACAGAGGGTGGAGCTGGAGAAGCGACCACGTCCGTTGGGGGAGCTTGGTTTTGCTTTGTTCGGCCTGTGACTGTGCGAGCTACAGAGGGTGGAGCTGGAGAAGTGACCACGTCCGTTGGGGGAGCTTGGTTTTGCTTTGTTCGGCCTGTGACTGTGCGTGCTACAGAGGGTGGAGCTGGAGAAGCGACCACGTCCGTTGGGGGAGCTTGGTTTGCTTTGTTCGGCCTGAGACTGTGCCTAGTTCTTCCCTCTTGAAGTGAGAAAGTATTTAACTTATTTTTTATTTTACAAGATCCCACAGTTGAGAGACTGATTTTTTTTTTTTTTAGAGATTTTAGGTTTCAAAAACAGTTTGAATTTTAAAGTGTTTGAATTTGTAAAGACTGTGAGACTTCATAAGTTTGAAAATTTTTTATATTGTGGTGTTGACATTAATGTGCTGTCTTGGGGATGAGCAAGAAAGGAAAGGTTGTGGCTTAGGGTGATGTTTGTATGTCAGGTTGACAAGGGGTCATTGTACTGTTATTTTATGTCAACTAGATACAAGCTAAAGTCATCCAAGAGGAAGGAATCTTCACTAATAAAATGCCTCATAAGATCTGGCTGTACACAAGCCTTACATTGATTTCTTAATTAATGATCGATGGGGGAGGGCCCAGACTACTGTGGATGGCACCATCCCTGGGATGGTGGTGATGGGTTCTATAGGAAAGCAGGCTAAGCAAGCCATGGAGAGCCAGCCGGTAAGCAGCTCCCCTCTATGGTCTCTGCATCAGCTCCTGCCTCCTGGTTCCTGCCCTGTTTGAGCTCCTGTCTTGACTTTCTTCATTGGTGAACAGTGATGTGGAAGTGTAAGTCAAATAAACCCTTTCCTCCCCAAGTTGCTTTGGTCATGGTGTTTCATTACAGCTATAGGAACCCTAAGACAGGTGTATTAAATACTGTCTTGACTTATACTATTTTCCTTTTAAGATGGAAGGAGGAGATCTTATGTTTCCCAGGCTCATTTCAAACATGCTACATAATAGAAGCTGGCCTTGGACTCTTTCTTAACCCTCCTGCCCTGATAAGTGCTAGAAGTATACCTGTGTTACTACGTCTGGCTTGACTTGTGGTATTTTCAGTACATCACGGTTTTATTGGGATCTTACTCCATTGTAAATGGAGGACCATCCACATACATGCAATAGACTCTTATTTAGTCATAAGGGGAAGTTCTGATATATGCTACATGAATGAACCTTAAGTGAGATAAGCTAGACACAAAAAGACAAATATTGCATGATTTCACTTACATGAAATATCTAGAATAGGTAAATTCAGAGGGACACACAGTAAGTTACAGGTTACCAGGGACCATGGCCCATGAAGCTGATCCCTGGAAATCTACGTGGGAGCAAGGAGATACTAAGAAAGTCAGACACAAGCAAAATGAAGCCGGGATCCCCTGAGCTGGGCACTTGGATGGAGACTCACCAGCAGCCAGATACTTAATGAGTCTATTATATACAGCATTAATGAAGAGACAGGTTAGCCAGTGTCAGCAGGGGAGCAGTGTGTGATCACACACCGAGGGGTGTGTGATCAAGCAGTCATCTAGGATGAGAGGTCAGTACATTTGCATGTACTGTTTTAGCAAAAGGTTAACTGTTGGTCAGTATCCACACTCAGACTGGGTGAAGGCTGTCATTCCCTTGAGTCTGAGGCACTTGTGTCCTTGACATGGCCACATTGTGTCAACAAAATACATTCACTCAGGACTTCACCTGCTCTCCACAGCCAGGGACTGGAGGAGGACAATGGGGGGGGGGGGTGTTACTGCTTTATGGCTTCAGAGTTTCTGTTAGATAATAAACTTGGGGACCAGATCACAACTGTTGTCTGCCCAACAATGTGAGTGTAATTGATGTCTCCAGATGGTAAACTTAAAAATGGTTATAAATGGAAAATTGTAAGTTACACATGCTTTTATACAATAAAAAGGAAACAAAAAGCTAGGCATATAATTCTATCACTCAGGAGGCTGAGGCAGAAGGGTCACAACAGCCTGGGTGATCGAGTATGGCCCTCTCCAAAACAACAACAATGACAATAACAATAAAGCAAAATCAAAGACAAAAACACTGATAAAGGGGGAAACTTTGGAGGCAGATGGTCCTACTTTATAAGAAGCTATTGGCTGAGCCATGACACACACACACATACACACACACCACACACACACACACACACACACACACACACACACACACACAGATCCACATTCATATATAAGTACAATCCAGGTACCTAAACAAAGACACACCAAGAGTTACATGCCTCTTGTTAATGCAGTCATATAATTCATATGTAGATATATGAATTATGCTAGAATCAGGATCAACCACTTAGAGGCTATAGTATGTAACAATATAGTTTTATAGGTTAGCCAAAAAGAAACCTGTTCATCTATAGAAAAGCATGTTCTAAAAATTAAAAGGAAGCAAAGGCCTTAACCCTTGTGAGACATCCCCTAGGTAGCTGTTTTGAACACAGCAACAGTGTTCAAAGGTGTGTAAATGGACCCACTGACGGGTGTGTGGGAGACTCAGGTAGAGATCAGTGTTGGTGAGTGTGTTGGAGGCTGAGCGTTGTGTGGAAAGGCAGGCATGGGAAGGCAAGTGAAAGGGTGAATGACATGAGCAGATAGATGCTCAAGGACGCATTTCATTACAGCTTCTTTATCAGCTCCAAACCATTTTACCTTCCCTTTGTGGCTGTCAGAGACGAACGTGTATACACAGTCCTTCACAGCTATGCTAGCCCCTCCCACTGTTCCTGGGTGGTTCTCAGATGAGGGTGAGCTTCTCTTTTTAAATACTTTCTTCTGGGTACTGTGAACATACCTCGTGTGTGTCCTGCCTTCAGCTGTAAGAAAGCACCAGGCTGGCTGGCAGCCATCCCAGGGCTGTGACTGGAATGGAAATCTCAGAATAGCTCAAGGTCCTTTACCAAGGTTAGAGTGGCGGACAGGACAGGCTGGGAATGAGTTAGGGGCAGATTGCTCAAGCTCAGAGAGGCCACTCCAAGGAAGTAAACAGAGCAATACTGCTGAGGTATGAACCCAAGGCCACCTTAGAAGACTCTCAGCACTGACCCTGGTGGCCTTTGTGATGACAGAGGCTGTACCTGAGCAATGCGGTGGCTTACTAGAATACCCAGCTAGCAGCTGCCAGGAAATCACGAGGGAGGCACGTGGCCTTGCTATGTATGATCCAGTCCCAGTCTCTCTCCTCCACCTATAACCTCTGGGTGCTCACTTGATTTCCCTCAGGACTGACCTTCCCCACCCCTGATTAAAATCCCAACTGATTATGAGGGTTGATGTCATATCTTCTGTTGGGAAAGACAGCTCTCAATTTTCTTAGTGGACAATATTAGGGTGAACTATAGATGCCTGTCAGCCTTTCCCATTTTCAGCCTGCTTCTGAAAAACCAAGAGCAGCCAAGGCAAGTATGGGTGCAATAATGCAGTGACACCCAAGTATATTCTGTGTTTCTCTAAACTTCATAATTTTCTGAAAAGTATGCAATTTGGCTTTTCACTAGAAAACCAAGATTGGCTTTGGATTTTGACTGTAAGCAATGTCTTTGAAAGACTACATGACTTTTAACTAACTTATAGGCGGGAATAACTAGGCTCAACAGAGACTAATAAATTTGGGGAAATGTTTATATATGCACTGATGACATAGATGTATGACTTTTCCAAGTGACCTTTGTAGTTCCTGAGATCACTATTATTACTGAAAGTGACTGACAGATTTCCCATCTTTCAACTATTATAAATCTATTGCAGGTTATCCAACCTGTAAGGCGATGGTTCTTAGAGCAAACTGTCATATTCTTCACTGAACTTTGAGTTCAACCACGGTAGAAAAAGTATTCTGTCTTTGAAAATAATTTAGCTTCTATAAGCATCATGCATGGATGACTCCAAGAAGAATGGTGAACTTAAAAGCTGACAGCTCCCCTGACAACGTGCTGACTTTTTCTGGAGGAAATTAATGAAAAGAAAAGTAAGATGCTCATGCCCCCTTTCAGGTATAATATAGATTTAAGGAAATAATCTTGACTTGGAGCATCTAACAAAGGATTCTGAGAGACTTTACGTGAGATCTGCATATAACCCTCATATCTACACAAAAATTATTATTGAAATAATGATTTTTGTTTTGGTCCCAGAGGAAAGAGAGGTGACCATCATCAGAGTGAGGGAGGTGAGGAATGAACTGTGGCTTTTCCAAATGCTGTGAACTTGGAGCAGAGGCAGGGGCCTACCCAGGAACACGGTATTCACTCAATGCCAGCACATGCAGCACTCCGTCAGAGGTTCAGGCAATGACCAGGAAGACAGTTTATTGTTTTTTATCCAAGCATGTCTGAGTAATCAAGTAGTATTTCTGGCTTTTTAGGTTTTTTTTTCCTTTGATGTATCTAAGGCTTAAAACTCAGTATTTTTTACAGACATGCAACAGAGAAAAATATTCAGCTAGATTTAGAATGCCTAGAAAAAAATTGGACATAAAACAATGCAAATGTATTTTATATTTACACGTATACAATCATGTATAATTCATTTTTGAAAAGTCCAAAGGAGAGCTTGGTGTGGTATAATTCCAACGTTCTGGAAGTGGAGGCAAGAAGGTCAGGAGTTCAAGGTCACCTTGACTATGTAGTGAGTTCGAGGTCTGCCTGGGCTGTGTGAGATCCTGTCTCAAGAAAATCTGAATAAAGAAAAAAAAGAGAAAAGGGCATATTGTTGACATAGAGCTTGTAGGAAACGCCATTCAATATTACTAAATAGACATCATTGTCCATGGCTGCATGATATGTTGCTAGATGTAGCATCATTACTGTGTCTCCAAATGATGGATATTTATGTCCTGAAAGTGCTCATCATTATAAACAGTGATAGAGCAAATATACTTGTACACACATCTGTATCTACCAGTTGCTTATTTCCCTGCGATAAAATTCTACAATTAGAATTGTTTATTATACTTCTTTCAAGGATTTTGTTGATGTTGTTTGGCTTTATTTGTTTGTTTACTTGAGACAGGGTCTCCTGTAGCCCAGGTTGCTCTTGAATTCCCTGTGTAGCTGAGGCTGACCTTAAACTTCTGACCCCGCAGCCTCCACTTCTGAACTGATAGGATTCCAGTCATAATCTGGCTCTTTTAAAGTTTCTGTTACGGGCTGGAGAGATGGCTCAGAGGTTAAGAGTATTGACTGGTCTACCAGAGGTCCTGAGTTCAATTCCCAGCAACCACATGGTGGCTCACAGCCATCAATAAAGAGATCTGGTGCCCTTTTCTGGCCTACAGGCATATATGCAGGCAGAACACTATATACATAATAAATAAATTTAAAAAAACTATAAAGTTTCTGTTACATCTCGGTAAGTTTTAGTGATTTTTTTTAAGTGATGTTTTATCAGTTTATATTCCAACCAGTTGAGTAGTGTTGATACAGGCAAGCACAGAGAACAGTATAGAAACCTCAGACTTGCCTTGGTCCGTGCACACACTCCTTCTTGAACAACCTTTTGACAACCTAGGGTTCCCACTTGCCTTCAGGTGAACACATACCTGCTCTGAGCAATGCAGACAGTTTCTCCGCTTAGCAAACTTTGAGCAATGCTCTGTTTCTATTCAAACATGTCTTGGGGCACACACTGAAGGCAAGAGAGACAGGCCAGTGCGGCCTAGATTGGTTTTGAATACATGTCCAAAGAGGCAGACTATGTTATCCCAGTGAACTGGTAGGGAAAATACTCTGTTTCATATCTTATGCCTAACTGGGCATGCACACGGTAATAATCAGGTGCATTGTGGGAAAGGATGTGTGCAGTGAGCAAAAGTTTATCTGATACAAGTCTGTCAATCAAAGTAGAGAACCACCCACACTGTGCCCCTTAGGAACAAAACTCCTCCTTCTTCTGTCCCCGTAAACAAGAATCAGGGCCTTGGGCACCCTCATTCAAGTGGTCTGTGGTAATTCTTGACAGCATATTTCTTTCTGATCTGTGCTATTGGAATACTTTTGAGTAAAGTTTCCTTGCTACATTGTAAATCTACACGGACTTTTACTTCAATAAGACCAAGAGCCTGGACACATCTAGCCCAGCTCCCAACACTGGTAAAATTATCATATGGATTTCTGCATTGCTGTTTTAAGAAACTGATTTAAAAATTAAAATGAACTTTTAGAGAAACAACGTATGCTGGGGGGGATGTCTTTCTGTAGGCTGTGAATATATGTTGTTCCCATTGGTTAATAAATAAGCTGCTTTGGCCTATGGCAAGGCAGCTTAGAAGCAGGTGGGAAACCCAAGGAGAGAGACAGGAAAGAGAAAGGTGGAATCTGGGGAGACACCAGCCTGCCGCCCAAGGAGAAACATGCCAGCAGACTGGTAAAGCCACAGAACACGTGGCAAAACAAATGAGTTAATTTAAGATATAAGAGCTAACTAGCAAGAGGCCTGCCATAGGCCATACAGTTTGTAAATAATGTTAAGCCTCCGAGTGATTATTTTATAAGCGGCTGTGGGATTCTGGGGCTGGGCGGGACGAGAAAACTTTTGACTACAAACTTTCAAATCCAGATGGGAGAATAGGAACAGTGCAGAAGAAACTGCATTTCCCCCAAGCTCGAGAACTCTAGTAGGATTTGCTCCCCTCCCTGCACCTCCCCCCGCCCCCCATCCTGTTGTGAGGCTCGTGGTGGCAGAGAGTGCTGCTGGACTGTCACGGTCCCTTCCAGCATACACGCTGCTTTCCTGCTCTCCTCCTAGGTCGGGGTAAACAAACTCTGACTCCAGCGCCTGTCTTCCTATGTCTGGACACAGCCTGGAGAATGCCGATGTCAGGACCGTGGCCGGTGTCTCTGAACACTTCATGTAAACCAACAACAAATACAGAGTGTTCACTGTGCCAATAAGGGATTCTGCTATCGAAACCACTGCAATTGTAGAAACGCGCGAGGCAATTCAGACAAGCAAAAGAAATAAACCCCGTCGGCTTCTAGAAGCCAGAGGCAGCTGATTTGACAGAAACTAGCACACACTGCCAAGTCTTAAGCATGCTGTTTATGCAGAGCAACCCGTATTGGAACCAGTAGTGAAAAGAAGTGAAGGTTTGTTGTTATTTCTCCTCTTTCATAGTAATTTTTCTCTCTGAACACACGCTGTGGAAAATAAGCTACAACCTGTATTTATGTGTAAGGCATAGTTTCCCAAATACAGTCACACACACAAATACTCATGCGGAAGGAGTAGAAAATCAAGAAATCTGGACCATTTTGATTTTATTTTGGATGGTATTAAGTCTTGTGTCAAGGGCCCAAAAGATGGCTCAGGTTGCTGCCAAGCCTGATGACCCAAGTTTGATCCCTGAGACATGTGGGGAAGGAGGAAACTGACTCGTGAAAGTTTGGAAATTGTTCTCTCACCTCCATGAGTGTGCACACGCACACGGACACACACACAGGGCAAATAAATAAATAATAACTTCATAAGTGAATGTAACAAAATAGTTACATATAGTTTGGTGTGAGCAATGCACACGTGGTTGAGGGGGAGATGGTGGGGGTGGGGCTAGCCTCTTCTTTGGTTTCCCTTTTTTGTCAGCTCTCTTAAGTTAGGAAGACCATGTGGCTACCTGACCAATGACCACTGAGCAGAAGCAGCTTTGTGATGTTCCAGGGGCAGGGAGCCAGTGCAGCCACAACACACTAGAGCCTCTGCCCTGGTCCTTGGGCGAGGCTCCACTCTCTGGGCGTGATGAATATGTGGTATGGGCAAGGAATAAACCTTTCTTGTAAAGACATTGGGATTTCAGAATTATTGGACAACTGCACCATGAGCCCAGCCTGCTGTGAGCACAAGGCTCACACGTCGTCTGTATCTTGTCGTCTTCAATACCAAGATCTCTATACCTGAGTTTCAAGAGAGAAGGCTCACAGCTCACTTATCATCTATAAACTGGCTAATAGGTATCTGATATCTTAGAAACGATGGCAAATGTGAGGCTAAAGAAAGTCAAGGCTTCAGTGCAGAGAGTCTTTATGTGTACAGGGGCGATCTTCTGCCCAAGACGCTTGGCTTTTTCTGAGCTCAAATAGCCTAGGACACAGTTCTTACTGTGCTTATGCTATGTGAGAACTATTAGCAGGGCCCACATACACATAGTGGTTGGAACAAAAACCAATGAGTCTTCTGACCTGCTGGTCCGGGGCTTTGTCTCTCATATTCTCCAAGGACAGTCCTGTGTATCAGTGGGTAGTTGGTTGGTATTGGGGAAACACAAACTCCAGCCCAGAGTGTTGCTGCTTTACTGCCTGCTATGACTTGGCTGTTAGTGTCTTTCAAACGTTCATAGGTAAATGTTGGGTGCTTAGGGTGGCAGGAGGCTGTAAGGAGAGGTGTTCTGGACCTTTTAGAAGTACAGTCTCATAGAAGGCCATTGGAGGTGTGCTCTCTGGGGATATTTGCAGGGCTCTAGTCAGCCTCCCCACCCTGACTTGGGTTGTAGATGGGAGTGTTTGTTCCTTTATGCCCATGTAGCACCATCCACAGTCACCAGCAGTGACCAAACCCTGCTTCTCCTATTTGGGACTCTGAACCTCCAAAATGGAACTAAATCCCTTTACTATGTAAGTAGCCCATGTTAGCAGCAAACTGACCCACAGTTTTTAATATTTTAAAATGAATTTTCTTTAAATCAGTGAATAATGCCTTCCCATAGTAACTAAATTTTTGAGAATCAGCATATACCACTTTTGTAATTTGAAAATTCTGTTTGAAAAAGTAGCTATTGGTAGGTGGAAAGTCAGCAAATGCCTGTACGAGTGCGCCAAGTACTGTGTCTGTCAGCATTCCTCACTTTAATCCAAAGGCTGAGCTCCTTGAGACTGGAAGCAAGGCTCTAAGTCCAGAATCAAGCACAGCAGAGAGGCACAGCCGAGGGGCTCAACCGCGGGAATGTTTCTAGGCTGCCCGAAGGGTTAGCAGGTAAAAGTGCACGCTGCTCAGACTCAGACCCTGGAATCACCTGACTCCCACAGGTTGACCTTTGACCTACACACCAGTGCTGGGACACACACACACACACACACACCACACCCCCTGTAAATCAGTAAATGTCATAAAGACATTTTGATGAATTTTGTATATTGAAAGGTATTACCTGGGCGTATTTATCTATCATGCCTGTCATTTGAGATTACTAGTGTTTGAAAGAGTCAACTGATGTTCTATGTGGCTTTGTGACAGCCCTCTCTTTCTGTATGTGGCACCTGTGTGGGTACGCATGCGCCTGGGTATGCTCACCTGTGTACACACACCCAGAGGCCAGAGATTGACATCCCGTGTCCTCTTCCATTGACCTCCACTTTTAAAATTTATTTTCGTTTGTTTTTTAGAAATGGTCTCTCACTGAACTGGGAGATTGCTATTTATGCTAGACTGGCTGGCCAGGGACCCCCTGGGGTTTGACTATGCCCACCCTGGCCCCCAACACCGATGCATCTGCTTTCATATGGGCATTCGAGACCCAAACTCATGTCTCCCTGTATCACAGACAGCCGTTTATCCATGGAACCATCTCCCCAGTTCTTGTGGACTCTCAAATTGCCCATACACTCAAACCTGCCATGATCAGGAGTACAACTGTGGAGCGGCCAAAATAGTGAGAATCTGGGAGTTTTTAAAACAGAATTTCTATGCATTGACCCTCCACATCAGTCTCCCAGACAAGCAGCTGTTTTTCAGTTCCTTTACAGTGTTTAATTGTTCATTGCCGTCTGCAGGTAGGTGTTTGGAAAGCATCAGGCCACAGCTGTGGATAAAAGTCCTTTTCCTCCTCTCATCCACCCTGGCTCTTTTTGCCTTCACAAGTTATTTGCTGTCATATCTTGGTTTATGAATAGTTGAAGGTCATTTTTTAGGGGAAGAAATATAGCCAATTTATCCGAATCTTCCCATGTTTAGAAGGTTTTGACTACCAGAAATAAAAGATAAGAGTTTCATATGCAGCGATTACCAAATTTCAAGCACATGGTAAATGAAAATGGACTAGTATTCTGAAGGGAAGGGTAATTTAAGTTCTTTGTGGAAAGCGACCAGCATTTCAAACATTCTTGTGTGTGGTCATTGTTTGTCTGACACTGTTTTAAAGGGTTTTATGAAGCACTGTGCCTTTAAATTGATTTTACTATTACAGTAATTTACTGGCTGCAGATCTGCACCACTTATCTCTGGCTGACTCTTTCTGACACCCACAGATGTGTCCACCCACGCATCTACCCACGCAAGCCTACACTCTGACTCATATTCAGAACCATTGTCAAAAAAAAAAAAAAAAAAAACCAATTCCACTCTGTCTAACTGTCTTCCTTTCAAATACGTGCTGAACTGTTTGATCTGTTTCCATCCATTTGTGAAGCACCGAGCTTTGTCTGTTGTCCCTAGTAGACCAGAACAGACATGTATGTTTGTTTCCATACGAATTTACCAAAAAACTGATACATGTTGAAGCGCATGGAGATTGCAAAAACTAGGGCATATTAACTATAAATAAACCCCTGGCCACCCAAATCCCGGCCTTTGCTTCTAATGTAAACTATTATCCTCAAACCGTCAGTATGTCCAGAGCTATCCTGTCTGCCTGGAGAATGAGACTGATGCAAGTTCAAGGTCACACGCACCTGCCTGGTCCAGCACTGAACAGTTTCACAAGGGAGAGAAGAAATGATTCAGCTCATTAAATGATGGTATGGTACCAATTCTTCTTCTGTGATTCTTCCTCCCATCATCACTAGTATCTAAAACACAGACAAGATCCCAATGGAAGTACAAGAGAAAATCCTCTGGGTAAATGCCAGAAAGTTCCTTTGCTCTGCTCCAAGGACTGACCTGTAGGTATTCACTCTATGCCCACTTTATATTATTTACTGTAGATATTTCATGAGTGGTTTATATGACTTACTAACCAGTCAGCTAATTAGAGGCATCAAGTTAGGGCAGCAAATTCCGAAGGGAGGCTGCGGGAAAATAGGCCAAATTCTGTCAACAAATGAGGGAGCTGACAATCTCGGTCACTCAGATAACAGGAAGTTTATGAGCAGTGGACTAAAAGTCAGGAGAACTAGCCTAGGAAGGCGTTCGAGGCTCCCAGAGGCTACGCCAAGGTATCCTCACTTTGTGACTCAGGGAGGGACCAAGTCTTGAAATGACGAGGATGAAGCGTCACATGAGGGCTGAATTTGCTTCTCAGGAGGAGGCAAGAGTATGCAATACCCTTATTTACAAAAAATGTTGCTTATCCCTCCCCACCCTTTCCCTCTCAACCCCTCCCCACTCAATCCCATATTCTTGTGTCCTGTTTGTCACTTTATAGCTATACTATATTTCCCTTTCCTTGGAACCTTTCTCGATATTCTGAATAAACACACATGACTGAAGCTAATACCTAACATCCACATATAAGAGAAAAAGTGCAAAATTTCCCTTTCTGGGTCTGGGCCATCTCATTCAGGGCGGTTGTTTCTAGCCTCATCCATTTACCTGCAATTTTCATTGTGTTTGTTTGTTGGTTTGTTTTTAAGAGCTGAATAATATTCTATAGTGTGAATGCGCCACATTTCCATTATCTACTCATTAGATGATGGACATCTAGGCTACTTACAATTTCTGGTTTCAAGTAAGGTTTTAAAAACTACAAAAGTATCAGGCGGTGGTGGCTCACACCTTTGATCCCAGCACTCCAGAGGCAGAGCCAGGCAGATCTCTATGAGTTGGAGGCCAGCCTGGTCTACAGAGTGAGTTCCAGGACATCTATGGCTGTTACACAGAGAAACACTGTCTAGGAAAAAAAAATAAAACAAAACCCACAACAACTACAAAAGTAACAACATCAGTTATTTAAAAGCCATCTTTTACAGAAGGCAGAAAGGAAGAAATCCAAGTTCCTGTTTACCCACCTCTCTTCCTCAGCCATAGCCCATGGAAGTTCTTTCCTTTTCTGTGGTTAATATTTTTATACTTAGTAAAGGAAACTTAGTAAAAAGAAATTTGGGAGATTATGCTATCCAGAGAAGCCATGTTCTCAGGCTCTTCACCAGAGGAGGCAGATTTATGTCCCTAGCTAGGGTTCCTGTTGGATAGACATCCAAGGATGCGTGGGCTGCAGAAATGGGTACTACTGGCCTCAAAGTGGGAGCCCCACAGAGCTTGTTCTCTTTTCTCCACACGGACTTAAGTGTGGAGGCCCACAAAAGTTTCCTAGTAAGATCTGAGCTTACTTTACCCAGCAGAGATGCATTAGAGGATGGCTTGACCATGTGCATGGTTACTAGGTGATTTGAAGGGTCTACACTTGGCTAAGTTAGGGGGAGGTCTTTGCTCCACCCCTTGGCATTCCTATAAATAGCCCTTTAGAAGGGGCTGGTGGATAAGGATCCAGGCCCTTGTGAGGCTATCCTGTGTTTCTATCTGTTTCTCTCCCCTCTATCCTTCTATCTAAATCTCTTATCCCTCTCTCCGAGAGTACCCTAGGGTAAAATGTGGGAGCCAGTCACCCAGTTGGCCACCCACACTTAAGACTTGGTATCTTGAATAGGAGACAAATCTCTGAATGAGGATGTTTCTTACTCATAGAAGTCTGTGTGGCCCATTGCCTTTTTAAAAAAGATACCAACAAATTTAAGCTCTTTAGAAAGAGCCACAGAAAAGGGGCAGCAGCTAGGTTTAGTGGGAGGGCTGGCCCCTTTGCCGATTACCTCCCAAGCCCTTGCTGACTCTTCAAGAAGGGAGTCAGATGGAAACACATGAGCCTTCCAACACCAGCATGGCTACCTTCTATAATAGGAGCTGCAAACCTGTCCAGTTAAGGGCTCTAGGGTATTAAACAAAAGCCTGATTTATCTAAACTGGAACTGCTGTCTACCCAAAATATCTATCCAAATTGAAGCAGCCGTTTCCCGCCCCCAACTGAGGAAGAAACAGTCGTTTTTAAATAATAGGTAACATAGTGGTGCAGAATTCAAATGTAGGCTTATATACCTGAGATAAACATTTGCTCAGCAAGAAACACATTTCTACTTTTAATCACTCTTCTGTTCTCTGTGCAGACTGCAACCAAAAGAAACATCTATAGGAAACGAGATTTTCACAAGAAGCATATACATTTTCCGTGCATTCAGAATAGAGATGGGCTGAGGTCATCAAAACAGAGCAGTATCTCAAAACAACAAGTACAGGGAGTCAGGGTCATGCTACCAAATACAGCAACCCTATTTCTGACAGGCTCAGAGCAAGGTCAGCTCCAGGGACAGCAAGCCAATTTTACCAAAATGGCATCCTCAGGGATGAGAGGTGGTGGTGCTCCAGCCTCTTCCCAGGAGTGTCACGGCGCTTCTAAAAGCATGTTTATAAATATTCGCTTTTGAGCCATTTTAGAGGAGCTTTCCATACAAGCACTTGGCTTCTGTTGAGTCATTCCTAACCTAGTTCTCACCCAGAAACTCCCCGCTTGGCTTCCGATGACTACGGGGCCAGATAACTCAGGGACGTGTTTACATTGATAACTGACTCCAGTGAAGACGGAAAACATGCTGGAGGAAGAAAGATGTGCAAACAGAAGGCCACCTTTGCTTCTTTGAGAGAGTGTGACAGTGACGCATCCATACCCCAACTGCTATTTAAGACACTGTTTTGGATTGCTTTGGCAACTAGACAATTGTACTAATATATATGTGTATATATAAAGTTTATATATAATTTTTATAATTATTCTGTGCATTTTCTAGCTAAGAACACCCCAAAATTCAAGTTACTAAATATGAACTTATACTACTATTGTTATATTTAAGTTATGGGATCCGAAAACCATCAATTGAAGGACAATTGTAGAATTAATTATCGTCTCCTTCTTCTATACTGAGATTGAAGAAAATGAGTGCTTTTTACTATGCCAGTGATTAAAGCTATTCCTAAACCAGAGCTACAGAGCTTCTTTCTGGAATAGGTATAAACACTAATGAAGTGTGTGAACTAGCAACGGATCTCTCTGTCTTTCCATTCCTCAAAGGCAAGACACAGGATCAACTGGGTCTCTATGTGTGTTGAGATGAAGTCAACATCAAAAAGAAAAGGCTTTGCAGAAAAGTGCGAATTACCACGTTCTTCCTAAGGAAATGAGGAGCCTGCAACGCACACAGCAGGAGGAATGTAGTGTTTATTTCTCTGTAGATTCGAGTAAGGATTGCAATCACCAAGTCCTTACGTCTTAAACTGACCTCTACAGCCCCAGCCATGTTTTGCTTAATGTTACATATTAAACACTTGGAAATGACTTTTATTCCTTCTTACTTCCAGAGAACTCTCTTCTCATTCTTCTTGATATATGTAACCCTCCAGGTATATTTAGTTTTTTCCAATTTTATGAAGAATTTGGGTATAAAAAGAATATCACTTTCTTCTTAACTGTACTCAA
The DNA here is from genome assembly GCF_949786415.1 of Peromyscus eremicus. Lineage (NCBI taxonomy): Eukaryota > Metazoa > Chordata > Mammalia > Rodentia > Cricetidae > Peromyscus > Peromyscus eremicus. The sequence continues at coordinate 21,169 of NW_026738246.1, forward strand.
GAAAAATAGTTCCATTTGTACGTAGATGAATGGTGGGTATCAGTCTCATGTGAAGGAGGCAATGAAGAGTAGTGAAGTGAAAAATCATAAAGCACTTGGCCTATCTAAATGAGCATCCGTTTCTGTGATCCAGTAAAAATGGTACTAGCTGGATCTTCACATGTTTTAAGAGAAGACTGAAATTATGTATGCATTTTACAACCAATCCAAGAGTTTCAATAATAAGCAGTGTAGGAGCTAGTGAAATGACTCAGCAGGTAACGGCAACTGTTACCCTAGCCTAGCAAGCTGAGTTGATCCCCAGACCCAGATGACAGAATCAGAGAACTGAATTCTGCAAGCTGACCTCTGACATCCATATGCATCCAGTGGCACATGCTCACAGGAGGGCAAGTGTGACAGCACAGGAGGGCAAGTGTGACAGCACAAGAGGGCAAGTGTGAGAGCACAAAAGGGCAACTGTGAAAGCACAGGAGGGCAATTGTGACAGCACAGGAGGACAAGTGTGAGAGCACAGGAGGGCAAGTGTGAGAGCACAGGAGGGCAAGTGTGAGAACACAGGAGGGCAAGTGTGAGGACAGCACAGGAGGGCAAGTGTGACAGCACAGGAAGGCAAGTGTGAGAGCACAGGAGGGCAAGTGTGAGAGCACAGGAGGGCAAGTGTGAGAGCACAGGAGGGCAAGTGTGACAGCACAGGAGGGCGAGTGTGACAGCACAGGAGGGCGAGTGTGAGAGCACAGGAGGGAAAGTGTGACAGCACAGGAGGGCAAGTGTGACAGCACAGGAGGGCAAGTGTGAGAGCACAGGAGGGCAAGTGTGACAGCACAGGAGGGCAAGTGTGACAGCACAGGAGGGCAAGTGTGACAGCACAGGAGGGCAAGTGTGACAGCACAGGAGGGCAAGTGTGAGAGCACAGGAGGGCAAGTGTGACAGCACAGGAGGACAAGTGTGAGAGCACAGGAGGGCAAGTGTGAGAGCACAGGAGGGTAAGTGTGAGAACACAGGAGGGCAAGTGTGAGAGCACAGGAGGGCAAGTGTGACAGCACAGAAGGGCAAGTGTGACAGCACAG
>NW_026738247.1:0-22223 GCF_949786415.1 Peromyscus eremicus
AACAGAACAGGAATAACCTGGGGCAGACGAAAACGAAGCACTAAATTACAGCGTGTCAGCTCCACAAGTTCAAGGTGGACGTTCAAGGCGGAGCTTGATGACGATTTTCCTCAGAGGCGGTGCAAGGCTATGCTTAGGTTCCTCCCCACCCTCCCCAGACTTGGTTTCTTAGTCTAGAAAAACAAAGAGAACACATCTTGTGACGTCATCTACTAATATGCACGCGTTTCCAAACTCCCAAGATCCCTTGCCCAGTGCGCGCGGGGGAGGGGCGTGTAGCTCAATTTTCTTCCAGGCTACAAGAAGGCCTGGGTTGGCAGAGGAGTTTCTCTCAAAGCTGGGAGGAGAGGACAAGATGATGTGGTGGGCAGGGGAAGTAGCTGAGAAAGGAAAGGGATCGAGGAAGAGCTGTGTAGAGCATCACATTTGCCTTCTGGACCCTTGCAAGTCACCCTCGCGATCCCAGCACTCAGGAGGCCGAGGCAGGAGGATGGCCTTGAGTTTGAGACCAGTCTGTTCTACTTATCCAGGCCAGCCGGGGCTGTATACATGGTGAAACCCTGTCTCAAACAAATAAATGAAAGGACAAAGGAAAAAGGAATGCAAGCCAACGCTTAAGGAGTTCTGAAAATGATGTTTTAGCCCACCGGAGAGCCGAGGACCGGAGGAGACAGGACCTGGCAGAGGCCGCATTTGATTGGCAGCTGCGCGGGCCTCTCCTTTGATCCCTGCTCGGCTCCTAGAGCCAAGGAGTGAGCATGGGAGATAGCACATTGCAGAGGCCATGTTTGCACCAGTGGATGAAACCTCTCTCCGCATCTCATGTCCCTGCTTTTGCTCTTGAGGCAGACAGAAAGATGCAAAAGCTTTGGACATTTGGGATTACGGCTCATTGCTTTCATAGCTGCCCTTGGGCAACTTACTCATTTTCTTGAATCTCAAGTTTATCATCCATAAATCGGGTTGTTTGAAGAGATATGAGCTAATGCTTTGCAAACAAAGCCCTTGGCACAGAGCAAGCCCAAAGCAGGCCTGCTAGAAATGAGAGTTCTCTCCTCACTTTCGAATCCCATCTTTCTCATGACTAATGAGCGTAACAGACAACTCATTCATGTTGGGCCAGCTCACTGCAAAGGTCCCTGACTTCTCTCCATTCAGTTACAACCCAGCACCTCCAACAAGCACCTCAGAGTCTGTTTGACCAGAGACTTGCCTTTCCTTAGGTCTTTGTTTGGTTTTTTTATTTGCTCCTTCAGAAGTAACCACAGCTTTTTTGTTTTTTGTTTTCATTTATTTATTTAAAAACTATTTTCATTAATTATTTGAAAATTTACACATTGTATTTTGATGATATTCATCCTTGACCCCCTCCCTTTATCTCCTCCCTGACCTGTCCCCCCCAATCCACGTCTTTTCTTTTTAAATTAAGAACCTATTAATCCAGTTTGTGCTGCCTGTATGGTTCTGGGTGTGGAGCCGCCCACTAGCACAATCGTTGACCTATCAGGAGCCACACCCTTAAAGAACACTGACTCTCTCTCCTCTAGAAGCCATCAGCTGTCCATAGTTTCTCAGTTAGGGGTGGGGGCCCACGAACCCCTTCCCAGTCCATGATAAATGACGACCAGCCTGGCCTCGAGCCCACAACCACAGACGCTGTGAGTTCACGAGTGCATTAGTCCTGCCATGTCCAGAACTGTTCAGCTCTGCTCCTTCCTGACCCCCGGCTTTCACAGTCCTCCTACCTCTTCTTCTGTGAGGGTCCTTGACGCCACAGCTTTTACCTTCATGTGCAGTCTATGGCACAAAAGTCCAACAGATGCCGTAGCGGAGCAGCAAACCCTCCTCTTGTCTGCCCCCCCCTCCCCCGCGTTAAATTATGACTCACTTTGCTCTGCTCCACTCCCATGGCCAGAGCTCGTGCCTAGAAGTGCCTCTGTCCTGAAGCTTGCTCTCCTCATTTCTTTCTGGTCGGAACACCCTCTTCTTGTAGCTCCTCCACTCCCCTCACACGTGATTTCAATCCCAGTGCAAATGCCTGGCCCTAAGCCCTTCTTCCCATGCAGGGCAGGCTTTCTCGGCATCCCCTTTACCTCCTGTTTGTCCATCCACCTAGCACTCTAGGCCTGGATCAAGTCAACCATTTGACTTCTATGCCACAGGTTAGTGGTTGTTAAAGAAAGTGACATCATCTGCTGGGAGTGCCGGCTCCTGCCTGTGATCCCAACATTTGGGAAGCTGGGGCAGAAGGTCTGGACTGCACAGTGAGACTCTACATTAGTCGGGGTTCTCTAGAGGAACAGAATATATATATATGATTTATTGGCTTACAGGCTGTGGTCCAGCTAGTCTAACAATGGCTGTCTACTAGCAGAAATGCCAGGACTCCAGCAGTCGTTCAGTCCATGAGACTGGATGTCTCAGCTTGTCCCCTTGTCTTCCAGCTGTCTGCATGCTGGGGCTCCTTCAATATCTTCCTTGGACACTTTCCCTGTTCAGAAATTTCATCCCTTTCTTCTTCCTAACTCCACAGTAGAAGATGCTTTTCTTCCTTCCAAAGATTTCCCTTGAGTCACATGAAGGACATACCTTCTGCCATAGACTTCACCCGTGCCGTGCGCTTCACCTCGACCATCAATCACCTCAAAGACCCTGGTGCATTAGTCTTCCATGTGTCTGTGATAAACTTCACTAACACACTTTTAGGGTATAATAGGCTCAATTTTTTCTCCTCAAAAAATTCTTGTCACCATGTTGCTGCCTTTGTTCCCAGTTATATACTGTAGGGCAGGGACAAGGTAAGGTCTTGAAGGTAAGTTCAAGTCTAGGCTGGCTTTGAACTCATGATTCTCCTGCCTCAGCCTCCCAGGGGCTGGGATTACAGGTGTTTACTCCACAAAGAACAAAAATTAATATCCAATTCCAACTGTAAAAAACATCCTATTCAAGAACTATCATATCACCCAGCTGTGCCGCTCCTCAGCATATACCTACCAGACTCTACTTCCTACAATAGAGACACATGCTCATTCACAATAGCTAGGGCATGAAAACAACTTAGATGTCCATCAACTGATGGATGGATAGTGAAACTGTGGCGTCTACACACATGGAAATTTATTCAAGTGTAACATAAAATAAAATAATGGAATTTGCAGGTAAATGGATGGAACTGGAAAACCTTACACTAAGTGAGGTCACCCAGACTCAGAAAGACATCTGTTGCATGTTCTCACTCATATTTAGATCCTAGCATGGGATCTTTAGAGCTGTGAGTTTAACTTGGAGTACCCATAGAAGCCAGGGAACTAGGAAGGAACTATTGTCGGGAGGAAGAAGAAAGTCCTAAGGGGTGGGCAGTAGTAGAACACAGATGATATGAAGGGGAGACAGGAATAATGAGGAGGGAGGAATAAAGTGGGGGGAGGGATGAAAAAGTAGGACAAGGAGAGGTGGGAGAGAGATAATTAACTCTAAGGATGTTTGAAAAAGCTATATGAAAACATATATATATATATACACACACATATATAAAATGTGTATATATAAAATTATATATATATAATATATAATTTCTTATATAAGAGTTTAATTGGAGTTACCGTACATAGGGAATAATGCTCTCTGGAAGACTTAGGTTGACAAGTAAAAGGCCCAGTGCCAGGCGTGGACTACCTCCACGAGTTGTTGTCAAGGGTGTCCCAGAGAACTCTGAAACAGTAGATCCTATTGCCGTTGCTCTTGGTTTCCCGTCAGCAACTGATGGTAAGACTCTTGATGAAGACATCACATACTTTGAACATGAGACATTGGAGAAATCAAGCCGGTACAGACCCTGGACGTTTCTTCCCTTCTGGATAGCTTTCATAGCATTGGAAGGTGCTATTCAGGCTGCTGAGCAGGGAGGGGAGGGGGACGTCATCAACAGTCTTACCCAGCTGTCAGTCTTGTAAGCTGTAATAACAACTGGCATGGCAAGATATGCCTATGGGTGCAATAGGGGTTTGAATGTTATGGGGGTAACCAACTGCTTCCTGATAGTATTTAAGGTCCGTCCCACAGGAAGAAACAGATACTATAAATCTGGCCAGGAATCCATGGCTGGAAGCCTGTGGTAAACATAACTATCATTCTGCTAAATTGACATGCTATCAAACTGCCATCTGAATTTGAATCTCTATACCCATAGATTTGTGCAGTTCTCAGACCTCGTCAGAGTAGTTTCTTTGGGCAGTAGATGGCAGTTAGCACAGAAACTCACAACTGGTCAAAGTGTGTCTGCAAAGTGCTCAGTAAAAATGGGACATCTATGTCTCATACACTCACCCAGATGCACGTAAACTCAGGCATCATAGAAGGAAGGGTGAAAAGACTGTAAGAGCCAGAGGACCAGAACAAAACAGGACTCAGCATGACAGGACTGTGGCACCCATGAACTCACAGCAACTGTGGTTGTGTAGTTGGAAGTTTTCCTGTGTCTAGCCTGGTCCCAAGTAAACATACAGAGGCTTATATTAATTATGAATCAGTATGGCCTATGGCTCAGGCTTCTTGCTAACTAGCTTTCTCATTTTAAATGAACCCATTTCTATTCATCTATTGGTTGCCACGTGGCAGTCTGCTGGCATTTTGTTGCTCCTTGGGTAGTGGGCTGTCGTCTCTCCTGACTCCACCCTTCTTCATCTCCATCTTCAGTTTGAATGTACCGCCTAACCTTATTCTGCCTCACCATTGGCCAAACAGCTTTATTTATCAACCAATGAGAGCAACACATATTCACAGTGTACAGAAAGACATCCCACAGCAGTGGTTGTCTACAAAACCTGAACAAGAAGTCTAGAATGGAGTGGAAAGGGGTTCACAAGTCTCCACCCCTAGCTATGGACAAGTCAATGGCTTCTTGGGGAGGAAGAGTCAGTTTTCTTTAAGGTTATGGCTCCATAGTCTAGTGGAGAGCCACACGCCCAGGAGTACATGGGCACCACAAATAGGACTGAGTGGGTTATATGGGGAAAAAGACATGAAGTTGGAGGGTTAGGGAAGTGGGGTGGATCTGGGAAGAGTGGAAATGAATATGCTTAAAATATTTTGTATGAAATTCTCAAAGAACTAATAAAATACTTTAAAGACTTAAGGCTTTCAAATTTCTAGAACATCACAAAGAAGAAGGTTTTCTTGACCTTGGGTTAAGCAAAGATTGCTTAGCTATGCAAAAACAAAATATGCTTTGTAAAGGAAAACATTTAAAAATTGGGCTTCATCACCATTAAAATTTTGTATACTTCGAGAGACATGATTAAGAAAATGAACCCCAGGTGTGGTGGTACTCACCAAGCATTCTCAAGGATGAGGAGGGAGGATCACAAATTCAAAGTCAAACTGGACTACAGAGCAAGATCCTGTTTCTGGGGAAAAAACAAACGAACCAAGAAAAAGCCACAAAACAAAAGCAGGAGCAAAAAAATCAAACTATGAGTGGGGAAAATATTTCTAAATAACATTTGGCAAAAACAAATGTATCCAGATGAATAAGCTCTCAAATTCCAAATAAGAAGACAAACAACCCAATTTGAAAACGTGCAAATGGTTTGAGTCTACATTTTATTAAAGAAGATATATGAATGGGCAGGAAGTAAATGAAAACTTGCTTGGCATCATTAGTCATTAGGGAAATGCAAGTTCAACCACAGTGAGGTACGTTTACTCACCCTGCAGAAGAGCTATCATCAGAACGATGCACAATGCCAACTTTTGGTGATGGTGGATATGTAAAACGGCTCAGCTACTTTGAAAAAACAGCTTAGCAGTGTCTTTAAAATGTTAGTTTTGTGCAGGGTGTGGTGGCCTATACCTTTAGGTCTAGCATTCAGGAGCAGAGGCAGGCAGATCTCTGTGAGTTCCAGGCCAGCCAGGGCTACATCATGAGACCCCATCTCAAATGACAGCAAAAGGTTAGTTTTATCATGGAATTCATAAATTATCTTTCTAGAATTCTACTGAAGAGAAACCAAAGCCCCCAGTCACACTAGGACGGGTACATGCCTGCCCATAGTAGTGCTACTCATAACGGCCAAATTGAAAGAATTCAGTTGCTTATAGAATGGTCAACAGAAAAAAACAAAATGTGACTTATTCAAACAATGAAATATTATTCAGCAATATAAAGAGTAAGCTGGGCCAGTGAGATTGTTCAGTGCGTAAAGTGCTGTGCAAGCCTGAAGACCTGAATTCAATTCCAAACCTATGTAAAGATGGAAGGACAGAACCAATTTCATAAAAATTGTTCTCTGACTGCTACAGGTGTGGCATACATGCCTAGACACGTATCACACATAATAATAAAAAGGATGTCGATGACAGAGCAAACCGCAAACCTATGCTATGACAGAGATGAGATCAAGAACATTGTTCTATGGAAGCAGCAGGCTTTCCCACTGCTGTGAAGTGTCCAAAGGTAAAAGTCCAGAGACAGAAGCAAGTTAATGGTCTCCTAGGGCTTGAGAGGAGGACAAGGGTGGACCACTACGAGGCACAAAGGAACACTTTAGGGTGATGGAAATGGGGTTTGTCGATGGCTGCATAGTTCTAAAAGTTTATAAAAATGGAGGCTGGAGAGATGGCTCAGTGGTTAAGAGCATGAACTGCTCTTCCAGAGGACCCAGTTTCAACTCTTAGCATCCACATGTTGGCTTACAAATGTCTGTAACTCTAGTTCTAGGGGGTCTGATGCCCTCTCTGGCCTCCTCAGACCCCAGGCATGTACATGTTACACCGACATACTTTCAGGCAAAATACTCACACATATAAAATAATTTTTCAAATGTTTTTAAAGTTTGTAAAAATAATTGTATTATGCACTCTTAGTGGGTGAATTTTATGCAATTTAAGTCACACCTCAAGAAAAATGTTCTTCAAAGAAGTTTCAGAAATGTTCTCTAAGAATGTGCCCTTGGCCCCTTTACACTTCAAGGCAAGGTTTCTTGGAACTTGATCCCCAACCTTCCACGTTTCTAAGTTTTTCTCAAGTAAGGAGTCTGTATCGGTTACCCATGGGAACACCATAATATATCAATATATATAATATATTGAAGAGTACCCATCTCTTCACTCAATCCCTCCTACCCCCACCATCGTTGTAGACCCTGGTCCAGAGAAGTGGATAGGGTGTGTACCTGACACTGGTCTCTCTTCTCTGCCTACATGTGCAGATATTAGGCTCACCTCCATAGGGACAGTTTGTTTTTGATCCACTTGGCATCAGCCTGGTGTCTCAAAGCTGGGGACTGGGACTGTCTGAGTCATCCATTCTCAGGCCCAGCACCTGGGTTAGAGGACTCCAGAATCTGGGTTCGGGAATGTCTAGCTGCAGAGGGCCAATTTAAGAATTTTACATCTGTGAACACGAATTGTACACTTCTGATAAGTAAAGTGATTAATATGTGACATGTCTTTAAAATATCTGTTATACAAAGAAGCCCACAACCTTGAAGGGTTGGGTAAGAGTCAGGGCACCGATTGAGAAGAAGAGGAACACTGAGAATCGTGCTGAGAGATGGGTAGTTTCTGATGCCAGACCCTCTTACGGCCTCTTTCTCCTCTGAGAGACTTGGGCTCCCTACCCTCAGAACCCGTAATGATCCCTCCTAAACTGTGTCCTTCGAAAGGGACTGCTGATTTCCAGGAGAGCTTGCCCCCACCGTGAACCATGTCCCAGGACACCACAGTCACTGGTGTAGCTGATCTAATGATCCTCCTACTTTCAAGGCTTTCAGAGGCATCTCTCTGCTGACGACCAAGTATAGCTCAGACATCCCTCCTGAACTCCAGACTCGCATATTCAGTCCCTTCTCTCCAAAGTTCACTTGGGTCAAAAACAAGCGGTTTTAGCTAGTTGTGGTGGTTCACATCTGTAATCCCAGCACTCTGGAGGCTAACGCAGGAGCATGGATGTGAATTTGAGGCAAGTCTGGGCTCCATAACAAGTTCCAGATCAGCCCAGGCTACAGAGTGAGATGCTCAGACTCAGGAGAAAAACCAAACCAAACCAAACAGGCAAGTAGCAATGATGACAGAAATCAAGAAGGAAGCTCGGTTCCTCTAAACCTGGTCCCCTCACAATTATTCCTGTTCTCATACTTCAGTGACAGCTCCATGGCATTCATGTCATTTCAGTCTCTCATATTTATATCTAAAATTCTCTCAAACCTTGCCAGTACCTCCAGACCTTGCCACGTCTCACAGACAGCACTGCCGGGATCCTGGTCTCTACGACATCGCCACCTGTGTTGCCGGCGTGGTCTCAAAACCAGTGTCTTCCTTCAAGCTTTGCCCTTCTTCCCCTTTACTCCAACACAGCTGGCAGAAAGCCGTTCAGTGTAAGCTGTGGCCTAGAGAGACGGCTGGGTGGTTAAGAGCACTGCTGCTCTGCTGGAGGACCTGAGTTCGAGTCCCAGCACTTCCATGGCTGCTCACAAAGGTCTGTCGCTCCAGTTCCATGGATCAGATGGCCTCATCAGGCATGCGTATAGTATACACAAGTACGTGTAGGCAGAAATCCCATACACACAAAATAATAAAATTAAATGAATTTTTAGAGAAAAAATTTAAATTGCAAGTCATATTATATCCTTTGCCCCAAGAACTTGTGATGACTTTGGGATTCTCCTGAAATGAAATCTGGAATTCTTACAGTGGCATGTGGAAGTTTAGATGACCTGCCCCATCTCACTCTCCATCCCATACCTTTCTATTTTTTGTGCTCACCACTCTACTCAGCCACACTGGCTATGTGAAGGGATTACTTCACATCAGGACCTCTGTCAGAATGCCCATCCCCCAGACAGACACAGGCCTGGCCTCTCAGTTACTGTCTCATGAGGACTGCCCTGGCACCCTATTCAAAATACCAAATGCCCCATTCCCGACTACTGTCTTTCTTGCTCTCCACTACCTGATCCTTGTTTCCTGGGGACTGTGGGTACCTTTTGTGGATTCTTTTTTTTTTTTTCCAAGACAGGGTTTCTCTGTGTAGCTTTGCATCTTTCCTGGAACTCACTCTGTAGACCAGGCTGGCCTTGAACTCACAGAGATCCACCTGCCTCTGCCTCCTGAGTGCTGAGATTAAAGGCATGCACCACCACCGCCCAGCATACCTTTTGTGGATTCTTAGCCTCATTCACAAAATAATTCAAAACCAGACCCTGAAGGAAGCTGGAAGAACATTTTACTAGAGTTTGAAAGGAAAACCACAGGACAGGCAAGCTGAACAATGTTGGCAGCTTGGAAGGAAGGAGATGAAGACAAGGAAGGCAGAAAGGTCCACCTTTCAAGTTAAGGTCCAAGCGAGCAGGCAGGTCAGCACTGGAGGTCAATGAGTAGCTAGGTGACCGGAGTTGGGGGAACGTTAGAGAGTGAGATTGTCTAAATGGTCAGGGAATGTAGCTAGAGTTTTCCTGCCTGGCCCACGGTCAGGGCAAATCTCTCTCACCCGCCAGTCCCACAGCCATTCAGACCCGACCAAGTAAACATAGAGACTTATATTGCTTACAAACTGTATGGCCATGGCAGGCTTCTTGCTAACTGTTCTTACAGCTTAAATTAATCCATTTCTATTCATCTATACCTTGCCACGTGGCTTGTGGCTTACCGGTACTTTACATCTTCCTTGTCCTGATGGCGGCTGGCAGTGTCTCCTTCACCCAGCTTCCTGTTCTCTCAATTCTCCTCTCTGTTAGTCCCGCCTATACTTCCTGCCTGGCCACTGACCAATCAGTGATTTATTTATTGACCAATCAACATCACATTTGACATACAGACCATCCCACAGCACTTCCCCTTTTCTTTTCTTAAAAAGGAAGGTTTTAACCTTTACATATCTCCAAAGTCAGCTTGGTATATTTGGGAATTTGGGCGTAGCTTCTCTTACTATTTCCTGCTGGAGGGGGGTGCTGTATCTTATGGGGATACAAAGAAAATTTTTAGGATTATGGAATAGTCCATGAGAGTGTATCGTCTGAGCCAGTTGCCTTCAAACCATTCTGGATGTTGGATCATCTCAGCCATGGGGTCATCGGAGACCTTTCAGGGGGTCTTGGCTGGTCAAACTGGATGTATCTTAATCTGGAACAAATCCATAGCCTCTGGCTTTCTGTGGAAACAAAAGAGACTCTTTTCCAAAGCAACATATCCTTATATCCAAACTTTGAAGTCAAGGTACCTTTAAAATATACCTTTTGGCATAACTCAACAGCTTTTGTAATCAAATGTTTTTCTTCAGTTACGAATATCAAAGAGAACATAATCCAGATTCTCTGTGTGGTAGCCATCTTTACGTGGCTTATTTTTTTATATTAGCTTGAGCCTATTGCTTTAAACTGCAGCCTTCTAAGCCTGAAATGGCGCTGGCGCTGGTGCTGTGGCTGCTGGCTCCGCCCACTTCAGCTTCCCAACATGGCGGTGGTGCGTGTTTACCACCAGCTCTGGGAGCTATCGTGGGTCAATGCTTTTATCCAAGCAGCATGCAGCCCAGAAACCTCTGTTTTTTTGTTTTGTTTTGTTTTGTTTTGTTTTGTTTTGTACTAGCAAAGGCTAAATCCACCACACAGCTTAATGTGCCACTGGCAGAGGCCTCATTCCCGCCATACTGCAGGTCGAGCATGCATGCCAGGAACCCGCCATAGTAGCTCAAACACGCAGGCTGCCGCTAGCTTGAAAGAGACAACTAGGAGCTGTTTTTAGCTCCGTTTTAGAATCTTTTTACTCAGGTTTTAGGTGGAAACTCTTGCCAACACGTTGGGCGCCATTTGTAGCTAGAGTTTTCCTGCCTGGCCCACAGTCAGGGCAAATCTCTCTCACCTGCCAGTCCCACAGCCATTCAGACCCGACCAAGTAAACATAGAGACTTATATTGCTTACAAACTGTATGGCCGTGGCAGGCTTCTTGCTAACTGTTCTTACAGCTTAAATTAATCCATTTCTATTAGGGAAAGAGAGTGTTTATTAAGAAAGGGATGTATTTCCAAGAATAAAAATGGGCTAAAGAGCTGAGGGGAAAGTTCCAAAATTCAGGGCTAGGTGATGAAATACCCTTTACAGGACATTTACACAACACCCACCTCTTCTGCATTTGTATGTTGTGCTCGTTCCTTGAGCATGCTCTGTTCATTACATGAAGCCCAGATTAATAATGGCTTCCAGTCTTTCTCTGTCAACTGCTCTCATTAAGGGGATAATTATTCCTCCCATCTCCTTAGCAAGTCTTTAAGTCAATGAGCATGATGGGTGGTCGCCTGGCCAGGTGATTGACAAGCCCAGCTGGATTAGGTGTTATGGGAGGAGATAGTAATTTGTAATGTGATCTCTGGAGCAGATAAGAATGCCATGCCTCAACCTGGGAGCAGTTAGAACTCAGATGCTGCTCTTTTGACCAGGAAGAAGTAGCTTTCCCTTAAAGGGTCCCAACCTTTCCCTTTTCATCTGATATTTTAAATCTCAAGGAGGCATCAAAACTGATGCTCCCCTTCCTGGTGTTGCCTGGGTAGCAGAAGCTGGGGCCCAAAGTCAACTATGAGGTAAGGGTTCCTCCTCAGTGGCCTCCGAGCCTGCTAATCCCTGTTAGCTCCCTAATATTACCCTCTTAAGAATGAGACTCTAAGATCATTCAGGAGTTAGGCTTTGAGTCAATCTGCCTACTGCTGGCCAATGACAAGATCATTATTGCTTTTTTTTTGGTGGTGGGGTGTCTCCTAAAATTGTCTGACAAGCTTCTACCTCCTGTTCTCGTTGTCTTCAGTATCTAAAACTATGCCTGGCACATACATAATAGTCTTCAACAAGAAAAGGTTAATGAGAAAATGAGACATCACAAAGCAAAACAGTATACAGTTTATACACTGTAGTCATGTTAGCTATAGCTGTGAGCTGGTTGTCTCACCCACAAAGCTGGGGTTGTTCTGAGATTTTACTTTCTGTTTCCTTTCTCTCACTCCCCGGTGCACATAACAAAGTGGATGGCACCTACCTTCGCTCGCCCCTTGTCGTTTTCTGTTATTCTGTTATTACTGTAGCAAGTCCCAGACCAAATCCTGGCTGTTTCCTTCTTCTTCCCCGGTTATTCAAACACTGCTGCCAGGGTTTTGAAATCACTAATCTGTTCATGTCAATCCCCTGCTTTAAATTCTTCACTGGCTCCTGGCCTCCGTCAGGACAAAGTTTACAGCCTCGCTCGGTGCACACCCCCCTTCCCGATCCTGCCTTCTGACCCCTCCTGCCTCCTCTGCGGAGAGACTTCCTTACACGCTCTGTTCCAACCAGACAAGGCCACCGGAGGTTCCCGGGAGAGTCAGGCTGTGTAAGTAGCCTTGCTTTTCCTTATGCAGTCCCTGCTGCCTGCCTCGCCCTTTTCTCTATTTCTCCTTAAAACTCCAGTAATCCCACTCATCATTCACATCTCATCTCAAGCATGACGGGCTCTAGAAGTTCCTCCTGACCCCTCAGTCTGATACAGATAATGTTTTCTGTCCATGTTCCATCCCAGCCCTTTATAGTCCTCAGCTCTGATGGTTTGCTCATCTGCTTCCCCGACTAGTGGACACAAACCTGAAGGGTGGAGGTGCTGTCATCTGGCACTTTGACCTCTACGCCTGGCATCGAAATGAGGGGCCGGAAGTGTTTGCTGAATAAGTGACAGTCGTGTGAGTAAGCTTCTTCGAATCGTGAAGCTGTCTTATCTCAGAGAAGAGGCAGCCTGGAAGCCAGGCAGTAAGACACCCACACGAGGGCTGCTAGAGCTGGATTTACCGTGGGATTAGCAAGTACAGCTGCAGATAGCATGAGGAAGGGGCTGGCCCAGTGACTGATGGGGTACACACCCTGCACTCTGCTCACTTGGCCTGGAAAAATATTTCTGATGCTTTCCTTGTGCCTGTCCCTTAGTCCACACAGTCTAGTGGGAAAAAAAGAACAACCCAGTCTGCCTTAGATGTTCTAAAATAATCCAGGGAAAATGGTTATGCTCTGTGATTGAGCTACAATGTTAAAAGGTAGCTCATCAGCTCCCCTCCCCCCCCCCCCCCATGGCAGCATCTTTTCCAAGAAGAGAAAGGTGCATTTCAGACATTCAGTTTTGGGAGGGCTGTGGACTCCCTCTGGGTTCCCCTCTTCACGCTCCTATTAGTAAAGTTTGTGTTGTCTAGAACAACAAGACAACCCCCCCCCCAATGCCTTCGCCAAAGAGAAGGTAAAACTTACAGTGCGCACTCCTCTCTCTTACAAATTCCCTTTCTTGAGCTCAGGTCTCAAAACATTTATTTTTTCTGTTACAGAGAGATTGAAACCCCTCAAAGGCGCTTGTTTCTCGTGTCTTGATGTTGGGAGGTTTTCTGTTGCCTGTTTAGATACAGTGAGGCGTTCTAATTGGTGGGTCAGGGTAGGGGGTGAGGGATGGAGGGGAGAGGGTGATGGGAAGACCCAGAAAACTCTTCTCCTTAGGCCCAGCACAAAGACAACCACAGTGAGTCCACAAACACATGCTCATCTGTGAGGACTTCCTGCCTTTGAAATAAGCTGTTGTGTGGGAAAGGGACAAATATTTAAGTAACAGTTGGAGTGTTTGTAATTACAACTCCCACTGATAAATAGAAGAAGCTAAAAAGACAGCAGAGGACCATTTGGCTCAGAGTGCTAAGACTGTGGTAATAGAAAGCAATCTGTTCAAGGAGAGGTCTTGGAGGGCATGGAAAACAAAAACAAAACAAGCAAGCAAAATGGGTAAGTGATGGAGAGAGGCAATAATAGCAACCTTATAATCGCCGTGAAAACGCCAACATTGCTAAATCTTGAGGTGTATGTGGGATGCTGAAGACGAGAGAGAGGGCCATCAGGACAGGGTGGGCAAAGTGAAGTTGTTACAGGAGGAGCAAGCAGCAAAAGATAACACGTGCAGGAAGAGCTCACAGACGCTCACCTGCCATTGGCTTTCTGCGGGTAGAGATCGCATCCATCTATATAGCTTCTTTCCTTCAAAAATGTCAGCCACTCATAAATACTCATCTCCACATAGCTAGGAGAGAGTGATTTTAGACATAAAATTTTACTGCTGGAGTGTAGAGGTCAGCTCTTCCAACCGCTCCTGCTTACAGAAGTGGACACAGAGGTCCCAGAGATGGCATTGTGAGTGTCACATTCCTAGAGAGAGCAGCCGGACCTCTTCCCATGACCCTTCCATGACATTGGGAATCAGGAAGACACACCTTTCACACCAAATGCTCTGAACACTCTTACTCAATGGAAGTCATGCTTTCTGTATCCACTGATGGAATAAATTATATCCAGTGGCGATAAAAGGCTGCCCTGAAGTCAGAAAGGCTCTTAAAGTATCTGCATTGTGTTTATCACAATTACATGCTGTTCACTTGAAACTGTACAGTGTATCAGTGAGGGGTATGTGACGATCTGCCTCTCCAGGTTCCCTGTATTCAGACTCCAGCCCTGGTTGGAGCTTGAGAGTGTCAGGGAGAGTGAGGTCAAATTCAGCATGGAAAAGAAGGCAGTTGTCAGAGAGGAAGACTGGAAATCCCGTATACCAAGGCCAACATGTAATCTAGAATGTGCAAAAAAAAGTGCACTATACTGATTATCTACAAGGGCCTCCACTGGCTGGGCATGGTACCACTGCGAGTCTCAGCTGCTTCCCTTCCTGCGCTGGCCTATTTTTCCCTTGGAAAGTGCACCCTCTTAATAAGGTAGCCTCTATCCCTATCCATGTGTCCTTGTGCAATTTCTCATTCTGGGACACAAGGACCTAGAAATCCCTTCATGGCGCCCACTGGACTTCCATACCTGCCTGCCACACTGGCGGTTCCCAGGCTAGAATTGGTCTCTGTGCTAAGAGGAGCCGGCTCTTTTCAAACTATACTAGTCTCTGAAAAAGGCAGACAGTCTCAAGTGAAGCCAAGAAGTTTGGAAGGGATTTCTTAGGACTTTGAATAACTTCGGCCCACAGGAGGAGAAGGAGCTGCTCCGGAAGCCTGGCCCCGGCTTTGGTCTTGTCGGATCACCTGCAGGGTTCTATAAGGCAAAGGTCCAGAACAAAGAACTTGGGGGGAAAGAGAAGCCCTTTTCTCTTCCAGTGGGAGGGTCTTTCAGCCAACAGTGGGAGACAGATGTCACTGCTCAGTGCAGGGGAGGAGAGAATGAAGGCTGACCCTGGAGCTGGAGTCTGCAGGTCACATCCTAGGGCTGCTCAGAGTGAGCTGGCGTCACTGTTACCTACTGGGTTGGATGCTTCACATGCACCCCTCACTTTATCTTCATGACAGCACCTAGAGGTTTGTGGTCAAGAAAAGAAAAGGTTAGAGAGCCTCTGTCACCTGCCAAGATCTCAGGGGCTGGAACTGGCTCCTGGAGGGAGTCTAATGTGCCACCTCCTAGCTGTACTTTATCGAGCAAGGATCTAGAAAGTTCCATCAAGATAATCCTCATAAACTGCTTGGCATTGTATCTGGGTGTGTATAAAGGTTTATCCCACCGAGATTATGACTTACCTATAGCTTAGCATCATTACTTCGGAAGCACAACTCATATAAAAGATCGAAAGAACCGGGGAACTGTGAGAATATTCAAATGTGAAAGCTCCTGGAATGGGATTAAAAATAAAAAACGAGGGCCTGGAGAGATGGCTTAGTGGTTAAGAGCTCTTACTGTGGGCTGGAGAGATGGCTCAGCCGTTAAAGGCTAGGCTCACAACCAAAAATATAAGAGCTCTTACTGCTTTTGCAGAGGACCTGGGTTCAGTTCCCAGCACTTACATCAGGTGGCTACAACTGCCTGGAACTCTAATTCCAGGGATCTAACCCTTCTTAGGTCCTCCATGGGCATTTGTACACATGTGGTATACATAAATGCACAGAGGCACACACACAACAAACAAACAAACGAATAAATAGTGTTACTGGTGTAGGGAGAGACGTCTCCTGTTTCCATGGTGACTGTGAGCCCAGAGGAATAACTGGAGAATTTAGAGTGGCAATACCTGCCAGAGGTGAAAGGTTGCTTCAATTTAGGGTGATTCAAATTCTCAACAGTACAGAGGGCAAGAGTGAGAGAGGCTGAATGGGGCTGAGCTCTTGTAGAGAGACAAAGGCAATCTGGGGGCCAGCAGAACCTGGGGTTTGGTTTAGTGAGGGTTCGGACACAAAATCATTTCATCACCACTTACTTTTATCTAATATTTTCCATTTTCTTGTGTCCAGGGTATGAGAGGTAATACTTGCCAGAAGATGATGTCACTGTGGAAATATATATGTATATAGTCAGGAGCCAGACAAACGGAACTTTAACAGTCAGAAGAGTAACTAAAGGCTAAACTCAGTTAATCCATTTCCTCAGCCAGGTGTGGCCCTTTGAGACAGTCATTGAATAGCCCGGCTTTGAAAAATCATGAGACACTTTGAAAGTCATTTTTATGGCTGCATGTAAGAAAGAGGCCACGGTTTTATAATCTGAGTTTTCAGAATTTATAAGTTTTCACTTTAGAGAATTAAAATTGTATATAGGTAGTGAAGTGGCATTCCTTAAAATTTCAAGCAGGACCTTAAAAACTTCACGCCTGGTTGGATTTATTCGTTCTCCGGGGAGAAACTTTCTTCCACAGAGAATGGTTTAATCCGTGGAACTGCCTGCTGCAGCTCCTGTTAGAAGATGCCATTTTCTACTTAATATGATGGAATGATTGAACACATTTTGCGGAATTTGGCAATTTCTCCCGTGGAAGTTGATATTTTTTCTTATTGGTAACTGAAAAATATATATGACAACATCCACAAGAGCAAATGCATTATTTTCGATAATTGGTTAATTTGAGGAGGCTCAGCTGGCCTGCTTTCCTGGAAATTGCTGGAAAAATGAGACTGGACTGTCCTGAAAGGCCTGGGGAGGTGAGAAGTCTTGTTATTTCTGAAGGCCTGTGGCGTACTATGCTCAAGGTCGACAGCCGGAGTTCGTTGTCACATTGATGTTTTCAGGTGACATCAACAGTAACTGTCCAGAGAATGGCAGCATTGGTGAAGAGGCTGGCACTTGCGAGCAGAAATGTATCATAATGGGGACAAATGGGTATTAACAACATAAGTGGTCTGGGATGGGTGATGTACCCTGAACTGGGCCATCACACCACCTGAGCAGGATGTCAGAGTGATGAGAACAGAAACCATTTTGAATCTTTCCCCACTGTCCCCAACGAACAGATGCTGGCTGGAGAGCGTGCTGTGGAGGAGAACTTATACTTTGCTCTCAGAACCCCCAGATTTCAAACTTAGTCTCAAGTCTGGATACTTTGCGAAAGAGTAGCTACTCCCTTGACCTGCTGGTAGCCTGGAGAGCTCCTGCAACATGAAGCCTCTCTGGCCCTGTGGCTGCATGGTGATCCCGTAGGCCATACATCTTCAGCAGCTGCAGTGAGATCCCCTTCTTCCGAAAGACCTAGAAGGTTAATTTTCTACAACATGGCTGCATCATGGGGTGCCCTGACACCTGGGAAAACATCATTTCTAGGTGTTTCTGTGAGGTTTTTTTTTTTTTTTTTGGTTTGTCAAGACAGGGTTTCTCTGTGTAGCTTTGCGCCTTTCCTGGAACTCGCTTTGGAGACCAGGCTGGCCTTGAACTCACAGAGATCCGCCTGGCTCTGCCTCCAGAATGCTGGGATTAAAGGCGTGCACCACCATCGCCCGGCATATGAGGTTGTTTTAGGTGAGGTTAGCATTTAACCTCTGTCATTGGGGTGACCCTCATCCAATTGGTTGAATAGAACACAGTGGTGGCCCTCTCGTAAGTTAAAGAGAAATCTTCCTACTGGTAGGGCCCCGGGCCACATGACCTACTTTTCCCCTTCCAGGCCTCGTGTGGGATCTTAGCTTCAGGGACCCGGGTCATATATAGAATTATAGCTGCAAAGGATCTGGGAAATGTAGTTTTAATTTTCTAGTTGAAAAGTTCAGGAAGACACTATAGAAGGGCATTGGGCAGGTGTTGCGTGCCCATGACATCATCATGTCATAACTCTATTGTCTTCTACATCCACCTACAGTGAGAAACCTGCGTGATCTTCCTGTACTCCAGGAAGCTACTACTTCACATCTCAAAGGTATCTTGAAGACCACTGAGGTGAGCAGTTTTCAAACTCTGTTTGGCATGTTATTGGGGCTCCTGGAGTGGTAGTGATATTAAGGGCTGTCACAGTGATCGAGGAGCGAGATATGGGGAGGGGTAGGGAATAGAAAAGGTTTCATAATGTCTCGGCTTTGATAAAACCAAGCCAGGCATGGTGGGTCACACTTGTAATCCCAGCACTCAGGAGTGTAGGGCAGAAGTATCATGAGTTCAAGGCCAGGCTGAGCTACAACATAGAGAATTCCAGGACAGGCTGTGTAGTAAGATAGGGAAGGGGCAGGGAGGACAGGGAGAGAAACAGAGAGGGAAGGAAGGAGGCAGGAGGGAGGGAGGAGAGAGGGAGGAAAGGGGGTAGGAACTCAGTCATACAGATACTTTGTCCTGGGTCCTAGAACCAGTTGATGATAAAAATGAGACAAAACAGAGAATTCTAGAATGTGATCCTGCCTCAATTGCACCATGACATCTGTCTGAAAGGGCGTGCACTCAAAAGTGCGATGATGGGGGAATTTCTGGGTTCAGTATGGTTGGTGTCATCCCCCAAGTTCAGCTTGACCACTGCTATAGAGACCTCTGCCTTGACCCACCAGACGCATTCTAAAGAGTAGAAAATCCGGGTTCACACAGACTTGCTAAAGAAACCCAGGTACTTTTCTGAGTGAGGCAACAGCACGGATCGCAGGGGGTTGCACTGTCAGTCTTGACAGTGGCCACAGCAGTGAGAGTACTCACGGGCCCCAGGCTACGGTCTGGGCTCTTTTTCTGAGGTCTAAAAGAGTCTGCTCCTAACAGGCATAGCTGGGCTTGTTCTCTGTTCTAATTGATAGTTTAAGTCATACATTCATTTTCCCTACTGTGCTTGTCCTTTCCCACAATGCATCTGATTTTAATCCTGTGCGTGCCCGATTATGCATAGGCATAAAATGGCAAATAGGAGATTCTCTCTAAAAGTTCACCCAGAGGACACAGTTTGCCTCACAGCATTCACCCCAAACCAGGTGTGGGCCACTGTGCTGGGCTCTCTTTAGCAGGAAGGTGTGGCTGAATTTCTAAGTGGTCTTATTAAATAAAAATCACGGAGCCAAATATAGGGGTGAAAGCCTTAGAGGTCAGGGAAATAGTGAGAGCCACCAACCACCTTACCACACCAGCTCTGCAACTTCCAAAATGCCACGACTTCCTGTCTACGCAGGCTTTTATTGCCTTCTCATTGGCTCTTAGCCCAGCTACCTGACTTCCTTTTCACTGCGTGTCTATACAGACCTCCAGGTCTCTATGGTTGATGTTGGGATTAAAGGTGTGTATCACCATGCTTGGCTCCCTAGTGTGTCCTTGAACACACAGAGACTTTGCCTGCCAAGTGATCAGATTAAGGGCATGTGCTACCACTGCCTGACTTTTGTGTTAATGGCTTGCTATTTCCTCTGATCTCCGGGTAAACTTTATTTATTAACACACAAATAAAATGTCACCACATTTCAGCACAAATACAATATCACCACAGGAAGGTCTTTTCCCTGGCAACCGAGAATCTCTGGCCAAGGCACTGCCTTGGTGAGACCTGAGAGACTGGGACAGGGTGGCCCCACCACCTAGCCAGGAAGGGAGAAAGGACTGTTTTCTTTCCCTTTGCTTGGTTCATGTTCCTAGTGCTCACCAAGGAACAGCTGCTGCTGGCCACATCTGCCAATGGAGGCAGGTTTTTTTCTTTCCTGCCTGCCAGTTCCCAAATAACTCACACAGAGTCTTAATATTAATTATAAATGCTCAGCCAGACTTGTTACTAACTAACCCCCACATTTAAATTCACTCACACTTCTTATCTATGCTTTGCCACGTGACTTGGTACCTTTTCTCAGTACGGCATGTCCATCTTGCTTCTCTCTGTGTCTCCTTGTGACTTCTCTGACTCTGCCCTTCATCCTCCCAGCATTCTCAGTTTGGTTCTCCTGTATAGCCTTATCCTGCTCAGCTATTGGCCAGTCAGCTTCTTTGTTTAACCAATCACAGCAACATATATTCACACCGTGTGAGAGAATATCCCATATGCCCACACCCCAGAAACCCCTGTCTTTTCCCCCGCCTCCTATATTAAGCTTTCCTGAGATTGGCCACATTCATCTGAGTATTTCCCCAGAACATCAGGTTGGTGATTCTTTCTCTTTCCAAAGCTGGCCTAGTGCTTCTGCCCTTAATTATTGGTCTTAGGGCCGGCAGGTTCTTTTGAAAAGAGGGACATGCCTTTTAAAAGTTCTCCCTCAAGTCCCTGGAAGACACCTAGCAAGGATGCCTGATGCAAAGGTCAGATAGCCCTTTCTACACTTGTACTTTGAGTACCTTGAAGATGTCTTGGGCCCTTTTCTCTGAAGAGGGATGCCTTGTTAGAAATTAGGGTTACTAATGCGATTTTAAAATTTATTTGCAAGTTATTTTAATAATAATATTTTTATAAAGAAGAAGAAATTAGGGTTACTACTCTCCCTTCAGACCCATTAGGGTGTGTTCTAAAAATCTGAGTTATGTTTGAGCCTCAGAACCTGAAAAGAAAACCAGGCATGTTTCTAAAGATGGCATCTAGGTGCCTCACAGTGTAAATGGCCCCAATTTTAGTTTCTGCTTGATCATTTTCCTCCCAGCATTACCAGGGTTACATTTTTTAATTAAAAAATAATTTTTCCAGATAATATATTTTGATGCAGTTTCCCCTCCCTTAACTCTTCCCAGGCCCTCCTAACTCTCTCCTTACCCAACTCTATGTTCTCTCTTAAAAAAAAAAAAGAAAAAGATAAAAGAAAAAAAACCTCACAAAATGAAAATGAAAACAAACAAACAAAAATCAATAAGACAAGAAAACAAAACAAAACAAAGAAACCAAGTAAAATGAAACCAAAAGTCCACAAAATAAAAGTCCACTGATTTCACTTTGTGTTGGGCAACCACTCCTGAGACCTGCCTGAAGTGTGGTTGATATACCCAGTGAGTTGCACTGGAGAAACTGATTTCTCCTGTGCCAGTGGTTCTCAGTTGCAGACGGCTTTTTGGTTAGGGGTGAGCGTGTGTCCACTTACCCCTCTTAGTGCTGAGACTGCATTTGGCTTGAACCTGTGCAGGTCTTGCTCATGCTTCCACAGGCTCTGTGAGTTTATGTGTGCATCAGTCCGCAGGGCTACTTTTAAAACCTAAGTCTAAATAGCAAGATTCACATTTGACCTTTTAGCCTCCACAGGGTGCCGGTGCCTGAGTCAGAGGAGCAGCAAGTGGCAATTGAAGTTCGAGAATCTCAGATAGGTAAGGCGCCCTGAGACGTGCCTTCACATATTTGCTGCTGCCATCTTTCTCTGGTATCTTACATGGTGTGAAAGGGTGTTGGAAGATTCCCAGTACCTGTAATGTAGTATGTTTATCTCATGGAATTATCCAGTTCTACTGGGCATTTTTACCTGTGGATTATTATGAAGATAATTTCTTCTTAAGCTTTACTGTCTAGTTGATAATAATAATGCTAGTTTAAATAGAGTTTTGATGATTAAAAATATAAATAAGGAAGTGTCACACAGCTACAACACCTGAGTTTCTATTGAGGAGCAGTATAGACTGTGGCTTAGGTTAATGATTAAGAAAAACAACTGAGCCGCCGGGCGGTGGTGGCGCACGCCTTTAATCCCAGCACTCGGGAGGCAGAGCCAGGCGGATCTCTGTGAGTTCGAGGCCAGCCTGGGCTACCAAGTGAGTTCCAGGAGAGGCGCAAAGCTACACAGAGAAACCCTGTCTCGAAAAACCAAAAAAAAAAAAAAAAAAAAACAAAACAAACAACAACAACAACAACAACAACAACAAAAAACTGAGTCCCAGTAGCTCAGCTAGTTTAAATTCTTCTAATTTTAATGTTGGGAGATGTGTTCACAGGTTTCAGAGTGCATCATAGCTGAAACAAGGCTTTGAAAATAACTTAAAGTTAGACTAAGATGTTTTTATTAAATAGCTTTGAGGTAAAAACCCCAAGAAGACAATCTAAAGTTTTAGAAAGGCACATAGTTGAGAGAGAAACTCTTTAAGGT
>NW_026738248.1:0-22164 GCF_949786415.1 Peromyscus eremicus
AATGAGTGTGTCCACATGGAGGTGTGCACACTGAACTGTTAGAATGAGTGTGTCCACATGGAGGTGTGCACACTGAACTGTTAGAATGAGTGTGCCTACATGGAGTTGTGCACACTCAACTGTTAGAATGAGTGTGCCCACACGGAAGTGTGCACACTGAACTGTTAGAATGAATGTGCCCACATGGAGGTGTGCACACTGAACTGTTAGAATTAGTGTATCCCTGTGGAGATGTGCACACTGAACTGTTAGAATGAGTGTGTCCACATGGATGTGTGCACACTGAACTGTTAGAATGAGTGCGTCCACATGGTGGTGTGCACACTGAACTGTTAGAATATGTCCACATGTAGGTGTGCACACTGTACTGTTAGAATGAGTGTGTCCACATGGAGGTGTGCACACTGAACTGTTAGAATGAGTGTGTCCACATGGAGGTGTGCACACTGAACTGTTAGAATGAGTGTGTCCACACAGAGGTGTGCACACTGAACTGTTAGGAATGAGTGTGTCCCTGTGGAGGTGTGCACACTGAAATGTTAGAATGAGTGTGTCCACATGGAGTGTGCACACTGAACTGTTAGAATGAGTGTGCACACTGAACTGTTAGAATGAGTGTGTCCCTGTGGAGTTGTGCACACTGAAATGTTAGAATGAGTGTGTCCACATGGAGGTGTGCACACTGAACTGTTAGAATGAGTGTGTCCACATGGAGGTGTGCACACTGAACTGTTAGAATATGTCCACATGGAGGTGTGCACACTGAATGTTAGAATGAGTGTGTCCACATGGAGGTGGTGCACACTGAACTGTTAAAATGAGTGTGTCCACATGGAGGTGTGCACACTGAACTGTTAGAATGAGTGTGTCCACATGGAGGTGTGCCCACTGAACTGTTAGAATGAGTGTGCCCACATGTAGGTGTGCAGACTGAACTGTTAGAATGAGAGTGCCCACATGGAGGTGTGCACACTGAACTGTTAGAATGAGTGTGCCCACATGCAGGTGTGCACACTGAACTGTTAGAATGAGTGTGCCCACATGGAGTTGTGCACACTGAACTGTTAGAATGAGTGTGTCCACAAGGAGGTGTGCACACTGAACTGTTAGAATGAGTGTGCCCACATGGAGGTGTGCACCCTGAACTGTTAGAATGACTTTGCCCACATGGCGGTGTGCACACTGAACTGTTAGAATGAGTGTGCCCACATGGAGGTGTGCACACTGAACTGTTAGAATGAGTGTGTCCACATGGAGGTGTGCACAGTGAACTGTTAGAATGAGTGTGCCCACATGGAGTTGTGCACACTGAACTGTTAGAATGACTGTGTCCACATGGAGGTGTGCACACTGAACTGTTAGAATGAGTGTGTCCACGTGGAGGTGTGCACACCGAACTGTTAGAATGAGTGTGCCCACATGGAGGTGTGCACACTGAACTGTTAGAATGAGTGTGCCCACATGGAGGTGTGCACACTGAACTGTTAGAATGAGTGTGCCCACATGGAGGTGTGCACACTGAACTGTTAGAATGAGTGTGTCCACATGGAGGTGTGCACACTGAACTGTTAGAATGAGTGTGTCCACATGGAGTTGTGCACACTGAACTGATAGAATGAGTGTGTCCCTGTGGAGGTGTGCACACTGAACTGTTAGAATTAGTGTATCCCTGTGGAGATGTGCACACTGAACTGTTAGAATGAGTGTGTCCACATGGATGTGTGCACACTGAACTGTTAGAATGAGTGTGTCCACATGGTGGTGTGCACACTGAACTGTTAGAATATGTCCACATGGAGTTGTGCACACTGAACTGTTAGAATTAGTGTATCCCTGTGGAGATGTGCACACTGAACTGTTAGAATGAGTGTGTCCACATGGTGGTGTGCACACTGAACTGTTAGAATATGTCCACATGGAGGTGTGCACAGTGTACTGTTAGAATGAGTGTGTCCACATGGAGGGGTGCACACTGAACTGTTAGAATGAGTGTGTCCACATGGAGTTGTGCACACTGAACTGTTAGAATTAGTGTATCCCTGTGGAGATGTGCACACTGAACTGTTAGAATGAGTGTGTCCACATGGATGTGTGCACACTGAACTGTTAGAATGAGTGCGTCCACATGGTGGTGTGCACACTGAACTGTTAGAATATGTCCATATGGAGGTGTGCACACTGTACTGTTAGAATGAGTGTGTCCACATGGAGGTGTGCACACTGAAATGTTAGAATGAGTGTGTCCACATGGAGGTTTGCACACTGAACTGTTAGAATGAGTGTGTCCACACAGAGGTGTGCACACTGAACTGTTAGAATGAGTGTGTCCCTGTGGAGGTGTGCACACTGAAATGTTAGAATGAGTGTGTCCACATGGAGGTGTGCACACTGAACTGTTAGAATGAGTGTGTCCACATGGAGGTGTGCACAGTGAACTGTTAGAATATGTCCACATGGAGGTGTGCACACTGAACTGTTAGAATGAGTGTGTCCACATGGAGGTGTGCACACTGAACTGTTAGAATGAGTGTGTCCTTGTGGAGGTGTGCACACTGAAATGTTAGAATGAGTGTGTCCACATGGAGGTGTGCACACTGAACTGTTAGAATGAGTGTGTCCACATGGAGGTGTGCACACTGAACTGTTAGAATGAGTGTGCCTACATGGAGTTGTGCACACTCAACTGTTAGAATGAGTGTGCCCACGTGGAAGTGTGCACACTGAACTGTTAGAATGAATGTGCCCACATGGAGGTGTGCACACTGAACTGTTAGAATTAGTGTATCCCAGTGGAGATGTGCACACTGAACTGTTAGAATGAGTGTGTCCACATGGATGTGTGCACACTGAACTGTTAGAATGAGTGCGTCCACATGGTGGTGTGCACACTGAACTGTTAGAATATGTCCACATGGAGGTGTGCACACTGTTCTGTTAGAATGAGTGTGTCCACATGGAGGTGTGCACACTGAACTGTTAGAATGAGTGTGTCCACATGGAGGTGTTGCACACTGAACTGTTAGAATGAGTGTGTCCACACAGAGGTGTGCACACTGAACTGTTAGAATGAGTGTGTCCCTGTGGAGGTGTGCACACTGAAATGTTAGAATGAGTGTGTCCACATGGAGGTGTGCACACTGAACTGTTAGAATGAGTGTGCACACTGAACTGTTAGAATGAGTGTGTCCCTGTGGAGTTGTGCACACTGAAATGTTAGAATGAGTGTGTCCACATGGAGGTGTGCACACTGAACTGTTAGAATGAGTGTGTCCACATGGAGGTGTGCACACTGAACTGTTAGAATATGTCCATATGGAGGTGTGCACACTGTACTGTTAGAATGAGTGTGTCCACATGGAGGTGTGCACACTGAACTGTTAAAATGAGTGTGTCCACATGGAGGTGTGCACACAGAACTGTTAGAATGAGTGTGTCCTCGTGGAGGTGTACACACTGAACTGTTAGAATGAGTGTGCCCACATGTAGGTGTGCAGACTGAACTGTTAGAATGAGAGTGCCCACATGGAGGTGTGCACACTGAACTGTTAGAATAAGTGTGCCCACATGGAGGTGTGCACACTGAACTGTTAGAATGAGTGTGCCCACATGGAGTTGTGCACACTGAACTGTTAGAATGAGTGTGTCCACAAGGAGGTGTGCACACTGAACTGTTAGAATGAGTGTAGGCCCACATGGAGGTGTGCACACTGAACTGTTAGAATGAGTGTGCCCACATGGAGGTGTGCACACTGAACTGTTAGAATGAGTGTGCCCACATGGAGGTGTGCACACTGAACTGTTAGAATGAGTGTGTCCACATGGAGGTGTGCACACTGAACTGTTAGAATGAGTGTGTCCACATGGAGTTGTGCACACTGAACTGTTAGAATTAGTGTATCCCTGTGGAGATGTGCACACTGAACTGTTAGAATGAGTGTGTCCACATGGTGGTGTGCACACTGAACTGTTTGAATATGTCCACATGGAGGTGTGCACACTGTACTGTTAGAATGAGTGTGTCCACATGGAGGGGTGCACACTGAAATGTTAGAATGAGTGTGTACACATGGAGGTGTGCACACTGAACTGTTAGAATGAGTGTGTCCACACAGAGGTGTGCACACTGAACTGTTAGAATGAGTGTGTCCCTGTGGAGGTGTGCACACTGAAATGTTAGAATGAGTGTGTCCACATGGAGGTGTGCACACTGAACTGTTAGAATGAGTGTGTCCAGATGGAGGTGTGCGCACTGAACTGTTAGAATATGTCCACATGGAGGTGTGCCCACTGAAATGTTAGAATGAGTGTGCCCACATGTAGGTGTGCAGACTGAACTGTTAGAATGAGAGTGCCCACATGGAGGTGTGCACACTGAACTGTTAGAATGAGTGTGCCCACATGCAGGTGTGCACACTGAACTGTTAGAATGAGTGTGCCCACATGGAGTTGTGCACACTGAACTGTTAGAATGAGTGTGTCCACAAGGAGGTGTGCACACTGAACTGTTAGAATGAGTTTGCCCACATGGAGGTGTGCACACTGAACTGTTAGAATGACTTTGCCCACATGGAGGTGTGCACACTGAACTGTTAGAATGAGTGTGCCCACATGGAGGTGTGCACACTGAACTGTTAGAATGAGTGTGTCCACATGGAGGTGTGCACAGTGAACTGTTAGAATGAGTGTGCCCACATGGAGTTGTGCACACTGAAC
Source organism: Peromyscus eremicus (assembly GCF_949786415.1). Lineage (NCBI taxonomy): Eukaryota > Metazoa > Chordata > Mammalia > Rodentia > Cricetidae > Peromyscus > Peromyscus eremicus. Next base: position 4,714 of record NW_026738248.1, read on the forward strand.
TGTTAGAATGACTGTGTCCACATGGAGGTGTGCACACTGAACTGTTAGAATGAGTGTGTCCACATGGAGGTGTGCACACCGAACTGTTAGAATGAGTGTGCCCACATGGAGGTGTGCACACTGAACTGTTAGAATGAGTGTGCCCACATGGAGGTGTGCACACTGAACTGTTAGAATGAGTGTGCCCACATGGAAGTGTGCACACTGAACTGTTAGAATGAGTGTGTCCACATGGAGGTGTGCACACTGAACTGTTAGAATGAGTGTGTCCACATGGAGTTGTGCACACTGAATTGATAGAATGAGTGTGTCCCTGTGGAGGTGTGCACACTGAACTGTTAGAATTAGTGTATCCCTGTGGAGATGTGCACACTGAACTGTTAGAATGAGTGTGTCCACATGGATGTGTGCACACTGAACTGTTAGAATGAGTGTGTCCACATGGTGGTGTGCACACTGAACTGTTAGAATATGTCCACATGGAGGTGTGCACACTGTACTGTTAGAATGAGTGTGTCCACATGGAGGTGTGCACACTGAAATTTTAGAATGAGTGTGTCCACATGGAGGTGTGCACACTGAACTGTTAGAATGAGTGTGTCCACACAAGGTGTGCACACTGAACGGTTAGAATGAGTGTGTCCCTGTAGAGGTGTGCATACTGAAATGTTAGAATGAGTGTGTCCACATGGAGGTGTGAACACTGAACTGTTAGAATGAGTGTGTCCACATGGAGGTGTGCACACTGGACTGTTAGAATATGTCCACATGGAGGGGTGCACACTGTACTGTTGAAATGAGTGTGTCCACATGGAGGTGTGCACACTGAACTGTTAAAATGAGTGTGTCCACATGGAGGTGTGCACACTGAACTGTTAGAATGAGTGTGTCCAAATGGAGGTGTGCACAATGAACTGTTAGAATGAATGTGCCAACATGGAGGTGTGCACACTGAACTGTTAGATTGAGTGTGACCACATGGAGGTGTGCACACTCAACTGTTAGAATGAGTGTGCCCACATGGAGGTGTGCACACTGAACTGTTAGAATGAGTGTGACCACATGGAGGTGTGTACACTGAACTGTTAGAATGATTGTGCCCACATGGAGGTGTGCACACTGAACTGTTTGAATGAGTGTGTCCACATGGAGGTGTGCACACTGAACTGTTAGAATGAGTGTGCCCACATGGAGGTGTGCACACTGAACTGTTAGAATGAGTGTGCCCACATGGAGGTGTGCACACTGAACTGTTAGAATGAGTGTGTCCACATGGAGGTGTGCACACTCAACTGTTAGAATGAGTGTGTCCACATGGAGGTGTGCACACTGAACTGTTAGAATGAGTGTGTCCACATGGAGGTATGCACAGTGAACTGTTAGAATGAGTGTGTCCACATGGAGGTGTGCACACTGAACTGTTAGAATATGTCGACATGGAGGTGTGCACACTGAAATGTTAGAATGAGTGTGTCCACATGGAGGTGTGCACAATGAACTGTTAGAATGAGTGTGTCCACATGGAGGTGTGCACACTGAACTGTTAGAATGAGTGTGTCCACATGGAGATGTGCACACTGAATTGTTAGTGTGATTGTGCCCACATGGAGGTGTGCACACTGAACTGTTAGAATGAGTGTGTCCCTGTGGAGGTGTGCACACTGAACTGTTAGAATGAGTGTGCCCACATGGAGGTGTGCACACCGAACTGTTAGAATGAGTGTGCCTACATGGAGTTGTGCACACTGAACTGTTAGAATGAGTGTGACCACATGGAAGTGTGCACACTGAACTGTTAGAATGAGTGTGCCCACATGGAGGTGTGCACACTGAACTGTTAGAATGAGTGTGCCAACATGGAGGTGTGCACACTGAACTGTTAGAATGAGTGTGACCACATGGAGGTGTGCACACTGAACTGTTAGAATGAGTGTGCCCACATGGAGGTGTGCACACTGAACTGTTTGAATGAGTGTGCTCACATGGAGGTGTGCACACTGAACTGTTAGAATGAGTGTGCCCACATGGAGGTGTGCACACTGAACTGTTAGAATGACTGTGTCCACATGGAGGTGTGCACACTGAACTGTTAGAATGAGTGTGTCCCTGTGGAGGTGTGCACACTGAACTGTTAGAATGAGTGTGCCCACATGGAGGTGTGCACACTGAACTGTTAGAATGAGTGTGCCCACATGGAGGTGTGCACACTGAACTGTTAGAATGAGTGTGTCCACATGGAGGTGTGCACACTGAACTGTTAGAATTAGTGTATCCCTGTGGAGATGTGCACAATGAACTGTTAGAATGAGTGTGTCCACATGGAGGTGTGCACACTGAACTGTTAGAATGAGTGTGTCCACATGGAGGTGTGCACACTGAACTGTTAGAATATGTCCACATGGAGGTGTGCACACTGTACTGTTAGAATGAGTGTGTCCACATGGAGGTGTGCACACTGAACTGTTAGAATGAGTGTGTCCACATGGAGGTGTGCACACTGAACTGTTAGAATATGTCCACATGGAGTTGTGCACACTGAACTGTTAGAATTAGTGTATCCCTGTGGAGATGTGCACACTGAACTGTTAGAATGAGTGTGTCCACATGGTGGTGTGCACACTGAACTGTTAGAATATGTCCACATGGAGGTGTGCACAGTGTACTGTTAGAATGAGTGTGTCCACATGGAGGGGTGCACACTGAAATGTTAGAATGAGTGTGTACACATGGAGGTGTGCACACTGAACTGTTAGAATGAGTGTGTCCACACAGAGGTGTGCACACTGAACTGTTAGAATGAGTGTGTCCCTGTGGAGGTGTGCACACTGAACTGTTAGAATGAGTGTGTCCACATGGAGGTGTGCACACTGAACTGTTAGAATATGTCCACATGGAGGTGTGCACACTGTACTGTTAGAATGAGTGTGTCCACATGGAAGTGTGCACACTGAACTGTTAAAATGAGTGTGTCCACATGGAGGTGTGCACACTGAACTGTTAGAATGAGTGTGTCCAAATGGAGGTGTGCACACTGAACTGTTAGAATGAGTGTGCCAACATGGAGGTGTGCACACTGAACTGTTAGAATGAGTGTGACCACATGGAGGTGTGCACACTGAACTGTTAGAATGATTGTGCCCACATGGAGGTGTGCACACTGAACTGTTTGAATGAGTGTGCCCACATGGAGGTGTGCACACTGAACTGTTAGAATTAGTGTGCCCACATGGAGGTGTGCACACTGAACTGTTAGAATGAGTGTGTCCACATGGAGGTGTGCACAGTGAACTGTTAGAATGAGTGTGCCCACATGGAGTTGTGCACACTGAACTGTTAGAATGACTGTGTCCACATGGAGGTGTGCACACTGAACTGTTAGAATGAGTGTGCCCACATGGAGTTGTGCACATGAACTGTTAGAATGACTGTGTCCACATGGAGGTGTGCACACTGAACTGTTAGAATGAGTGTGCCCACATGGAGGTGTGCACACTGAACTGTTAGAATGAGTGTGTCCCTGTGGAGGTGTGCACACTGAAATGTTAGAATGAGTGTGTCCACATGGAGGTGTGCACACTGAACTGTTAGAATGAGTGTGTCCACATGGAGGTGTGCACACTGAACTGTTAGAATATGTCCACATGGAGGTGTGCACACTGTACTGTTAGAATGAGTGTGTCCACATGGAGGTGTGCACACTGAACTGTTAAAATGAGTGTGTCCACATGGAGGTGTGCACACTGAACTGTTAGAATGAGTGTGTCCACATGGAGGTGTGCCCACTGAACTGTTAGAATGAGTGTGCCCACATGTAGGTGTGCAGACTGAACTGTTAGAATGAGAGTGCCCACATGGAGGTGTGCACACTGAACTGTTAGAATGAGTGTGCCCACATGCAGGTGTGCACACTGAACTGTTAGAATGAGTGTGCCCACATGGAGTTGTGCACACTGAACTGTTAGAATGAGTGTGTCCACAAGGAGGTGTGCACACTGAACTGTTAGAATGAGTGTGCCCACATGGAGGTGTGCACACTGAACTGTTAGAATGACTTTGCCCACATGGAGGTGTGCACACTGAACTGTTAGAATGAGTGTGCCCACATGGAGGTGTGCACACTGAACTGTTAGAATGAGTGTGTCCACATGGAGGTGTGCACAGTGAACTGTTAGAATGAGTGTGCCCACATGGAGTTGTGCACACTGAACTGTTAGAATGACTGTGTCCACATGGAGGTGTGCACACTGAACTGTTAGAATGAGTGTGTCCACATGGAGGTGTGCACACCGAACTGTTAGAATGAGTGTGCCCACATGGAGGTGTGCACACCGAACTGTTAGAATGAGTGTGCCCACATGGAGGTGTGCACACTGAACTGTTAGAATGAGTGTGCCCACATGGAGGTGTGCACACTGAACTGTTAGAATGAGTGTGTCCACACAGAGGTGTGCACACTGAACTGTTAGAATGAGTGTGTCCACATGGAGTTGTGCACACTGAACTGATAGAATGAGTGTGTCCCTGTGGAGGTGTGCACACTGAACTGTTAGAATTAGTGTATCCCTGTGGAGATGTGCACACTGAACTGTTAGAATGAGTGTGTCCACATGGATGTGTGCACACTGAACTGTTAGAATGAGTGTGTCCACATGGTGGTGTGCACACTGAACTGTTAGAATATGTCCACATGGAGTTGTGCACACTGAACTGTTAGAATTAGTGTATCCCTGTGGAGATGTGCACACTGAACTGTTAGAATGAGTGTGTCCACATGGTGGTGTGCACACTGAACTGTTAGAATATGTCCACATGGAGGTGTGCACAGTGTACTGTTAGAATGAGTGTGTCCACATGGAGGGGTGCACACTGAAATGTTAGAATGAGTGTGTACACATGGAGGTGTGCACACTGAACTGTTAGAATGAGTGTGTCCACACAGAGGTGTGCACACTGAACTGTTAGAATGAGTGTGTCCCTGTGGAGGTGTGCACACTGAAATGTTAGAATGAGTGTGTCCACATGGAGGTGTGCACACTGAACTGTTAGAATGAGTGTGTCCACATGGAGGTGTGCACACTGAACTGTTAGAATATGTCCACATGGAGGTGTGCACACTGTACTGTTAGAATGAGTGTGTCCACATGGAAGTGTGCACACTGAACTGTTAAAATGAGTGTGTCCACATGGAGGTGTGCACACTGAACTGTTAGAATGAGTGTGTCCAAATGGAGGTGTGCACACTGAACTGTTAGAATGAGTGTGCCAACATGGAGGTGTGCACACTGAACTGTTAGAATGAGTGTGACCACATGGAGGTGTGCACACTGAACTGTTAGAATGATTGTGCCCACATGGAGGTTTGCACACTGAACTGTTTGAATGAGTGTGCCCACATGGAGGTGTGCACACTGAACTGTTAGAATGAGTGTGCCCACATGGAGGTGTGCACACTGAACTGTTAGAATGAGTGTGTCCACATGGAGGTGTGCACAGTGAACTGTTAGAATGAGTGTGCCCACATGGAGTTGTGCACACTGAACTGTTAGAATGACTGTGTCCACATGGAGGTGTGCACACTGAACTGTTAGAATGAGTGTGCCCACATGGAGTTGTGCACATGAACTGTTAGAATGACTGTGTCCACATGGAGGTGTGCACACTGAACTGTTAGAATGAGTGTGCCCACATGGAGGTGTGCACACTGAACTGTTAGAATGAGTGTGTCCCTGTGGAGGTGTGCACACTGAAATGTTAGAATGAGTGTGTCCACATGGAGGTGTGCACACTGAACTGTTAGAATGAGTGTGTCCACATGGAGGTGTGCACACTGAACTGTTAGAATATGTCCACATGGAGGTGTGCACACTGGACTGTTAGAATGAGTGTGTCCACATGGAGGTGTGCACACTGAACTGTTAAAATGAGTGTGTCCACATGGAGGTGTGCACACTGAACTGTTAGAATGAGTGTGTCCACATGGAGGTGTGCCCACTGAACTGTTAGAATGAGTGTGCCCACATGTAGGTGTGCAGACTGAACTGTTAGAATGAGAGTGCCCACATGGAGGTGTGCACACTGACCTGTTAGAATGAGTGTGCCCACATGCAGGTGTGCACACTGAACTGTTAGAATGAGTGTGCCCACATGGAGGTGTGCACACTGAACTGATAGAATGAGTGTGCCCACATGAAGGTGTGCACACTGAACTGTTAGAATGAGTGTGTCCACATGGAGGTGTGCACACTGAACTGTTAGAATGAGTGTGTCCACATGGAGTTGTGCACACTGAACTGATAGAATGAGTGTGTCCCTGTGGAGGTGTGCACACTGAACTGTTAGAATTAGTGTATCCCTGTGGAGATGTGCACACTGAACTGTTAGAATGAGTGTGTCCACATGGATGTGTGCACACTGAACTGTTAGAATGAGTGTGTCCACATGGTGTTGTGCACACTGAACTGTTAGAATATGTCCACATGGAGGTGTGCACACTGTACTGTTAGAATGAGTGTGTCCACATGGAGGTGTGCACACTGAAATGTTAGAATGAGTGTGTCGACATGGAGGTGTGCACACTGAACTCTTAGAATGAGTGTGTCCACACAGAGGTGTGCACACTGAACTGTTAGAATGAGTGTGCCCACATGGAGGTGTGCACACTGAACTGTTAGAATGATTGTGCCCACATGGAGGTGTGCACACTGAACTGTTTGAATGAGTGTGCCCACATGGAGGTGTGCACACTGAACTGTTAGAATGAGTGTGTCCACATGGAGGTGTGCACACTGAACTGTTAGAATATGTCCACATGGAGGTGTGCACACTGTACTGTTAGAATGAGTGTGTCCACATGGAAGTGTGCACACTGAACTGTTAAAATGAGTGTGTCCACATGGAGGTGTGCACACTGAACTGTTAGAATGAGTGTGTCCAAATGGAGGTGTGCACACTGAACTGTTAGAATGAGTGTGCCAACATGGAGGTGTGCACACTGAACTGTTAGAATGAGTGTGACCACATGGAGGTGTGCACACTGAACTGTTAGAATGATTGTGCCCACATGGAGGTGTGCACACTGAACTGTTTGAATGAGTGTGCCCACATGGAGGTGTGCACACTGAACTGTTAGAATGAGTGTGCCCACATGGAGGTGTGCACACTGAACTGTTAGAATGAGTGTGTCCACATGGAGGTGTGCACAGTGAACTGTTAGAATGAGTGTGCCCACATGGAGTTGTGCACACTGAACTGTTAGAATGACTGTGTCCACATGGAGGTGTGCACACTGAACTGTTAGAATGAGTGTGCCCACATGGAGTTGTGCACATGAACTGTTAGAATGACTGTGTCCACATGGAGGTGTGCACACTGAACTGTTAGAATGAGTGTGCCCACATGGAGGTGTGCACACTGAACTGTTAGAATGAGTGTGTCCCTGTGGAGGTGTGCACACTGAAATGTTAGAATGAGTGTGTCCACATGGAGGTGTGCACACTGAACTGTTAGAATGAGTGTGTCCACATGGAGGTGTGCACACTGAACTGTTAGAATATGTCCACATGGAGGTGTGCACACTGGACTGTTAGAATGAGTGTGTCCACATGGAGGTGTGCACACTGAACTGTTAAAATGAGTGTGTCCACATGGAGGTGTGCACACTGAACTGTTAGAATGAGTGTGTCCACATGGAGGTGTGCCCACTGAACTGTTAGAATGAGTGTGCCCACATGTAGGTGTGCAGACTGAACTGTTAGAATGAGAGTGCCCACATGGAGGTGTGCACACTGAACTGTTAGAATGAGTGTGCCCACATGCAGGTGTGCACACTGAACTGTTAGAATGAGTGTGCCCACATAGAGTTGTGCACACTGAACTGTTAGAATGAGTGTGTCCACATGGAGGTGTGCACACTGAACTGTTAGAATGAGTGTGCCCACATGGAGGTGTGCACACTGAACTGTTAGAATGACTTTGCCCACATGGAGGTGTGCACACTGAACTGTTAGAATGAGTGTGCCCACATGGAGGTGTGCACACTGAACTGTTAGAATGAGTGTGTCCACATGGAGGTGTGCACAGTGAACTGTTAGAATGAGTGTGCCCACATGGAGTTGTGCACACTGAACTGTTAGAATGACTGTGTCCACATGGAGGTGTGCACACTGAACTGTTAGAATGAGTGTGTCCACATGGAGGTGTGCACACCGAACTGTTAGAATGAGTGTGCCCACATGGAGGTGTGCACACTGAACTGTTAGAATGAGTGTGCCCACATGGAGGTGTGCACACTGAACTGATAGAATGAGTGTGCCCACATGGAGGTGTGCACACTGAACTGTTAGAATGAGTGTGTCCACATGGAGGTGTGCACACTGAACTGTTAGAATGAGTGTGTCCACATGGAGTTGTGCACACTGAACTGATAGAATGAGTGTGTCCCTGTGGAGGTGTGCACACTGAACTGTTAGAATTAGTGTATCCCTGTGGAGATGTGCACACTGAACTGTTAGAATGAGTGTGTCCACATGGATGTGTGCACACTGAACTGTTAGAATGAGTGTGTCCACATGGTGGTGTGCACACTGAACTGTTAGAATATGTCCACATGGAGGTGTGCACACTGTACTGTTAGAATGAGTGTGTCCACATGGAGGTGTGCACACTGAAATGTTAGAATGAGTGTGTCGACATGGAGGTGTGCACACTGAACTCTTAGAATGAGTGTGTCCACACAGAGGTGTGCACACTGAACTGTTAGAATGAGTGTGTCCCTGTGGAGGTGTGCATACTGAAATGTTAGAATGAGTGTGTCCAAATGGAGGTGTGCACACTGAACTGTTAGAATGAATGTGCCAACATGGAGGTGTGCACACTGAACTGTTAGATTGAGTGTGACCACATGGAGGTGTGCACACTCAACTGTTAGAATGAGTGTGCCAACATGGAGGTGTGCACACTGAACTGTTAGAATGAGTGTGACCACATGGCGGTGTGCACACTGAACTGTTAGAATGATTGTGCCCACATGGAGGTGTGCACACTGAACTGTTTGAATGAGTGTGTCCACATGGAGGTGTGCACACTGAACTGTTAGAATGAGTGTGCCCACATGGAGGTGTGCACACTGAACTGTTAGAATGAGTGTGCCCACATGGAGGTGTGCACACTGAACTGTTAGAATGAGTGTGTCCACATGGAGGTGTGCACACTCAACTGTTAGAATGAGTGTGTCCACATGGAGGTGTGCACACTGAACTGTTAGAATGAGTGTGTCCACATGGAGGTATGCACAGTGAACTGTTAGAATGAGTGTGTCCACATGGAGGTGTGCACACTGAACTGTTAGAATATGTCGACATGGAGGTTTGCACACTGAAATGTTAGAATGAGTGTGTCCACATGGAGGTGTGCACAATGAACTGTTAGAATGAGTGTGTCCACATGGAGGTGTGCACACTGAACTGTTAGAATGAGTGTGTCCACATGGAGATGTGCACACTGAATTGTTAGTGTGATTGTGCCCACATGGAGGTGTGCACACTGAACTGTTAGAATGAGTGTGTCCCTGTGGAGGTGTGCACACTGAACTGTTAGAATTAGTGTGCCCACATGGAGGTGTGCACACCGAACTGTTAGAATGAGTGTGCCTACATGGAGTTGTGCACACTGAACTGTTAGAATGAGTGTGCCCACATGGAAGTGTGCACACTGAACTGTTAGAATGAGTGTGCCCACATGGAGGTGTGCACACTGAACTGTTAGAATGAGTGTGCCAACATGGAGGTGTGCACACTGAACTGTTAGAATGAGTGTGACCACATGGAGGTGTGCACACTGAACTGTTAGAATGAGTGTGCCCACATGGAGGTGTGCACACTGAACTGTTTGAATGAGTGTGCTCACATGGAGGTGTGCACACTGAACTGTTAGAATGAGTGTGCCCACATGGAGGTGTGCACACTGAACTGTTAGAATGAGTGTGTCCACATGGAGGTGTGCACACTGAACTGTTAGAAAGAGTGTGCCCACATGGAGGTGTGGAGACTGAACTGTTAGAATGAGTGTGCCCACATGGAGGTGTGCACACTGAACTGTTAGAATGAGTGTGCCCACATGGAGGTGTGCACACTGAACTGTTAGAATGAGTGTGCCCACATGGAGGTGTGCACACTGAACTGTTAGAATGACTGTGTCCACATGGAGGTGTGCACACTGAACTGTTAGAATGAGTGTGTCCCTGTGGAGGTGTGCACACTGAACTGTTAGAATGAGTGTGCCCACATGGAGGTGTGCACACTGAACTGTTAGAATGAGTGTGCCCACATGGAGGTGTGCACACTGAACTGTTAGAATGAGTGTGTCCACATGGAGGTGTGCACACTGAACTGTTAGAATTAGTGTATCCCTGTGGAGATGTGCACAATGAACTGTTAGAATGAGTGTGTCCACATGGAGGTGTGCACACTGAACTGTTAGAATGAGTGTGTCCACATGGAGGTGTGCACACTGAACTGTTAGAATATGTCCACATGGAGGTGTGCACACTGTACTGTTAGAATGAGTGTGTCCACATGGAGGTGTGCACACTGAACTGTTAGAATGAGTGTGTCCACATGGAGGTGTGCACACTGAACTGTTAGAATGAGTGTGTCCACATGGAGGTGTGCACACTGAACTGTTAGAATGAGTGTGTCCACACAGAGGTGTGCACACTGAACTGTTAGAATGAGTGTGTCCCTGGGGAGGTGTGCACACTGAAATGATAGAATGAGTGTGTCCCCATGGAGGTGTGCACACTGAACAGTTAGAATATGTCCACATGGAGGTGTGCACACTGAAATGTTAGAATGAGTGTGTCCACATGGAGGTGTGCACACTGTACTGTTAGAATGAGTGTGTCCACATGGAGGTGTGCAGACTGAACTGTTAAAATGAGTGTGTCCACATGGAGGTGTGCACACTGAACTGTTAGAATGAGTGTGTACACATGGAGGTGTGCACACTGAACTGTTAGAATGAGTGTGCACACATGGAGGTGTGCAGACTGAACTGTTAGAATGAGAGTGCCCACATGGAGGAGTGCACACTGAACTGTTAGAATGAGTGTGCCCACATGGAGGTGTGCACACTGAACTGTTAGAATGAGTGTGCCCACATGGAGTTGTGCACACTGAACTGTTAGAATGAGTGTGTCCACAAGGAGGTGTGCACACTGAACTGTTAGAAATAGTGTGCCCACATGGAGGTGTGCACCCTGAACTGTTTGAATGAGTGTGCCCACATGGAGGTGTGCACACTGAACTGTTAGAATGAGTGTGCCCACATGGAGTTGTGCACACTGAACTGTTAGAATGAGTGTGTCCACATGGAGGTGTGCACAGTGAACTGTTAGAATGAGTGTGCCCACATGGAGTTGTGCACACTGAACTGTTAGAATGACTGTGTCCACATGGAGGTGTGCACACTGAACTGTTAGAATGAGTGTGCCCACATGGAGGTGTGCACACTGAACTGTTAGAATGAGTGTGCCCACATGGAGGTGTGCACACTGAACTGTTAGAATGAGTGTGCCCACATGGAGGTGTGCACACTGAACTGTTAGAATGAGTGTGCCCACATGGAGGTGTGCACACTGAACTGTTAGAATGAGTGTGTCCACATGGAGGTGTGCACACTGAACTGTTAGAATGAGTGTGTCCACATGGAGGTGTGCACACTGAACTGTTAGAATGAGTGTGTCCACATGGAGGTGTGCACACTGAAATGTTAGAATGAGTGTGTCCACATGGATGTGTGCACACTGAAGTGTTAGAATTTATCCACATGGAGGTGTGCACACTGAACTGTTAGAATGAGTGTGTCCGCATGGAGGTGTGCACACTGAACTGTTAGAATGAGTGTGTCCACATGGAGGTGTGCACACTGAACTGTTAGAATGAGTGTGTCCACAAGGAGGTGTGCACATTGAACTGTTAGAATGAGTGTGTCCACATGGAAGTGTGCACACTGAACTGTTAGAATATGTCCACATGGAGGTGTGCACACTGAACTGTTAGAATGAGTGTGTCCACATGGAAGTGTGCACACTGAACTGTTAGAATATGTCCACATGGAGTTGTGCACACTGAACTGTTAGAATTAGTGTATCCCTGTGGAGATGTGCACACTGAACTGTTAGAATGAGTGTGTCCACATGGTGGTGTGCACACTGAACTGTTAGAATATGTCCACATGGAGGTGTGCACAGTGTACTGTTAGAATGAGTGTGTCCACATGGAGGGGTGCACACTGAAATGTTAGAATGAGTGTGTACACATGGAGGTGTGCACACTGAACTGTTAGAATGAGTGTGTCCACACAGAGGTGTGCACACTGAACTGTTAGAATGAGTGTGTCCCTGTGGAGGTGTGCACACTGAAATGTTAGAATGAGTGTGTCCACATGGAGGTGTGCACACTGAACTGTTAGAATGAGTGTGTCCACATGGAGGTGTGCACACTGAACTGTTAGAATATGTCCACATGGAGGTGAGCACACTGTACTGTTAGAATGAGTGTGTCCACATGGAAGTGTGCACACTGAACTGTTAAAATGAGTGTGTCCACATGGAGGTGTGCACACTGAACTGTTAGAATGAGTGTGTCCAAATGGAGGTGTGCACACTGAACTGTTAGAATGAGTGTGCCAACATGGAGGTGTGCACACTGAACTGTTAGAATGAGTGTGACCACATGGAGGTGTGCACACTGAACTGTTAGAATGATTGTGCCCACATGGAGGTGTGCACACTGAACTGTTTGAATGAGTGTGCCCACATGGAGGTGTGCACACTGAACTGTTAGAATGAGTGTGCCCACATGGAGGTGTGCACACTGAACTGTTAGAATGAGTGTGTCCACATGGAGGTGTGCACAGTGAACTGTTAGAATGAGTGTGCCCACATGGAGTTGTGCACACTGAACTGTTAGAATGACTGTTTCCACATGGAGGTGTGCACACTGAACTGTTAGAATGAGTGTGCCCACATGGAGTTGTGCACATGAACTGTTAGAATGACTGTGTCCACATGGAGGTGTGCACACTGAACTGTTAGAATGAGTGTGCCCACATGGAGGTGTGCACACTGAACTGTTAGAATGAGTGTGTCCCTGTGGAGGTGTGCACACTGAAATGTTAGAATGAGTGTGTCCACATGGAGGTGTGCACACTGAACTGTTAGAATGAGTGTGTCCACATGGAGGTGTGCACACTGAACTGTTAGAATATGTCCACATGGAGGTGTGCACACTGGACTGTTAGAATGAGTGTGTCCACATGGAGGTGTGCACACTGAACTGTTAAAATGAGTGTGTCCACATGGAGGTGTGCACACTGAACTGTTAGAATGAGTGTGTCCACATGGAGGTGTGCCCACTGAACTGTTAGAATGAGTGTGCCCACATGTAGGTGTGCAGACTGAACTGTTAGAATGAGAGTGCCCACATGGAGGTGTGCACACTGAACTGTTAGAATGAGTGTGCCCACATGGAGGTGTGCACACTGAACTGTTAGAATGAGTGTGCCCACATGGAGTTGTGCACACTGAACTGTTAGAATGAGTGTGTCCACAAGGAGGTGTGCACACTGAACTGTTAGAATGAGTGTGCCCACATGGAGGTGTGCACACTGAACTGTTAGAATGAGTTTGCACACATGGAGGTGTGCACCCTGAACTGTTAGAATGAGTGTGCCCACATGGAGGTGTGCACACTGAACTGTTAGAATGAGTGTGCCCACATGGAGGTGTGCACAGTGAACTGTTAGAATGAGTGTGCCCACATGGAGTTGTGCACACTGAACTGTTAGAATGACTGTGTCCACATGGAGGTGTGCACACTGAACTGTTAGAATGAGTGTGTCCACATGGAGGTGTGCACACTGAACTGTTAGAATGAGTGTGCTCACATGGAGGTGTGCACACTGAACTGTTAGAATGAGTGTGCCCACATGGAGGTGTGCACACTGAACTGTTAGAATGAGTGTGCCCACATGGAGGTGTGCACACTGAACTGTTAGAATGAGTGTGTCCACATGGAGGTGTGCACACTGAACTGTTAGAATGAGTGTGTCCACATGGAGTTGTGCACACTGAACTGTTAGAATTAGTGTATCCCTGTGGAGATGTGCACACTGAACTGTTTGAATGAGTGTGTCCACATGGATGTGTGCACACTGAACTGTTAGAATGAGTGCGTCCACATGGTGGTGTGCACACTGAACTGTTAGAATATGTCCACATGGAGGTGTGCACACTGTACTGTTAGAATGAGTGTGTCCACATGGAGGTGTGCACACTGAACTGTTAGAATGAGTGTGTCCACATGGAGGTGTGCACACTGAACTGTTAGAATAAGTCCACATGGAGTTGTGCACACTGAACTGTTAGAATTAGTGTATCCCTGTGGAGATGTGCACACTGAACTGTTAGAATGAGTGTGTCCACATGGTGGTGTGCACACTGAACTGTTAGAATATGTCCACATGGAGGTGTGCACAGTGTACTGTTAGAATGAGTGTGTCCACATGGAGGGGTGCACACTGAAATGTTAGAATGAGTGAGTACACATGGAGGTGTGCACACTGAACTGTTAGAATGAGTGTGTCCACACAGAGGTGTGCACACTGAACTGTTAGAATGAGTGTGTCCCTGTGGAGGTGTGCACACTGAAATGTTAGAATGAGTGTGTCCACATGGAGGTGTGCACACTGAACTGTTAGAATGAGTGTGTCCACATGGAGGTGTGCACACTGAACTGTTAGAATATGTCCACATGGAGGTGTGCACACTGTACTGTTAGAATGAGTGTGTCCACATGAAAGTGTGCACACTGAACTGTTAAAATGAGTGTGTCCACATGGAGGTGTGCACACTGAACTGTTAGAATGAGTGTGTCCAAATGGAGGTGTGCACACTGAACTGTTAGAATGAGTGTGCCAACATGGAGGTGTGCACACTGAACTGTTAGAATGAGTGTGACCACATGGAGGTGTGCACACTGAACTGTTAGAATGATTGTGCCCACATGGAGGTGTGCACACTGAACTGTTTGAATGAGTGTGCCCACATGGAGGTGTGCACACTGAACTGTTAGAATGAGTGTGCCCACATGGAGGTGTGCACACTGAACTGTTAGAATGAGTGTGTCCACATGGAGGTGTGCACAGTGAACTGTTAGAATGAGTGTGCCCACATGGAGTTGTGCACACTGAACTGTTAGAATGACTGTGTCCACATGGAGGTGTGCACACTGAACTGTTAGAATGAGTGTGCCCACATGGAGTTGTGCACATGAACTGTTAGAATGACTGTGTCCACATGGAGGTGTGCACACTGAACTGTTAGAATGAGTGTGCCCACATGGAGGTGTGCACACTGAACTGTTAGAATGAGTGTGTCCCTGTGGAGGTGTGCACACTGAAATGTTAGAATGAGTGTGTCCACATGGAGGTGTGCACACTGAACTGTTAGAATGAGTGTGCCCACATGGAGGTGTGCACACTGAACTGTTAGAATGAGTGTGTCCACATGGAGGTGTGCACACTGAACTGTTAGAATATGTCCACAATGGAGGGTGTGCACACTGGACTGTTAGAATGAGTGTGTCCACATGGAGGGTGTGCACACTGAACTGTTAAAATGAGTGTGTCCACATGGAGGTGTGCACACTGAACTGTTAGAATGAGTGTGTCCACATGGAGGTGTGCCCACTGAACTGTTAGAATGAGTGTGCCCACATGTAGGTGTGCAGACTGAACTGTTAGAATGAGAGTGCCCACATGGAGGTGTGCACACTGAACTGTTAGAATGAGTGTGCCCACATACAGGTGTGCACACTGAACTGTTAGAATGAGTGTGCCCACATGGGAGTTGTGCACACTGAACTGTTAGAATGAGTGTGTCCACAAGGAGGTGTGCACACTGAACTGTTAGAATGAGTGTGCCCACATGGAGGTGTGCACACTGAACTGTTAGAATGACTTTGCCCACATGGAGGTGTGCACACTGAACTGTTAGAATGAGTGTGCCCACATGGAGGTGTGCACACTTGAACTGTTAGAATGAGTGTGTCCACATGGAGGTGTGCACAGTGAACTGTTAGAATGAGTGTGCCCACATGGAGTTGTGCACACTGAACTGTTAGAATGACTGTGTCCACATGGAGGTGTGCACACTGAACTGTTAGAATGAGTGTGTCCACATGGAGGTGTGCACACCGAACTGTTAAAATGAGTGTGCCCCACATGGAGGTGTGCACACTGAACTGTTAGAATGAGTGTGCCCCACATGGAGGGTGTGCACACTGAACTGTTAGAATGAGTGTGCCCACATGGAGGTGTGCACACTGAACTGTTAGAATGAGTGTGTCCACATGGAGGTGTGCACACTGAACTGTTAGAATGAGTGTGTCCCACATGGAGTTGTGCACACTGAACTGATAGAATGAGTGTGTCCCTGTGGAGGTGTGCACACTGAACTGTTAGAATTAGTGTATCCCTGTGGAGATGTGCACACTGAACTGTTAGAATGAGTGTGTCCACATGGATGTGTGCACACTGAACTGTTAGAATATGTCCACATGGAGGTGTGCACACTGTACTGTTAGAATGAGTGTGTCCACATGGAGGTGTGCACACTGAAATGTTAGAATGAGTGTGTCCACATGGAGGTGTGCACACTGAACTGTTAGAATGAGTGTGTCCAAATGGAGGTGTGCACACTGAACTGTTAGAATGAATGTGCCAACATGGAGGTGTGCACACTGAACTGTTAGATTGAGCTGTGACCACATGGAGGTGTGCACACTCAACTGTTAGAATGAGTGTGCCAACATGGAGGTGTGCACACTGAACTGTTAGAATGAGTGTGACCACATGGAGGTGTGCACACTGAACTGTTAGAATGATTGTGCCCACATGGAGGTGTGCACACTGAACTGTTTGAATGAGTGTGTCCACATGGAGGTGTGCACACTGAACTGTTAGAATGAGTGTGCCCACATGGAGGTGTGCACACTGAACTGTTAGAATGAGTGTGCCCACATGGAGGTGTGCACACTGAACTGTTAGAATGAGTGTGTCCACATGGAGGTGTGCACACTCAACTGTTAGAATGAGTGTGTCCACATGGAGGTGTGCACACTGAACTGTTAGAATGAGTGTGTCCACATGGAGGTATGCACAGTGAACTGTTAGAATGAGTGTGTCCACATGGAGGTGTGCACACTGAACTGTTAGAATATGTCGACATGGGAGGTGTGCACACTGAAATGTTAGAATGAGTGTGTCCACATGGAGGTGTGCACAATGAACTGTTAGAATGAGTGTGTCCACATGGAGGTGTGCACACTGAACTGTTAGAATGAGTGTGTCCACATGGAGATGTGCACACTGAATTGTTAGTGTGATTGTGCC
>NW_026738249.1:0-22129 GCF_949786415.1 Peromyscus eremicus
TAGGAAGCACAGTTTTTTTGTTCTGAGCAAGCTCACTGTTCTGGCCCTATAGGAAACACAGTAGAGTAGAAGAGTGCTCTTTTCTCTAAAGCAGAGTGTGTTTCTTGTAAGGCGAGCTAGCGTTTGTTTCCCAGTCCTAAATGGAGGTGAGTAACAGGCAGTTTTTGGTCCTACGAGCAAGAGTTGTTTTCTGGTAAGAATAGTCACTATTGCGCTCCAGATGACATGCACAGTGCAAATAGCACTCGCATCTGTTCCCAGCAAGTACAGTGTATTGGACTGAATAGGAGCTACTGTTCTTGTCAGTTTCGTAAGCAGAGTTGAAATAGATATGGCCCGTCTGTAGAAAGCACAGTTCTTTTGTTCTGAGAAAGCTCACTGTTTGGACCCCATAGGAAACACAGTAGAGTAGAAGAGTGCTGTTTTCTCTAAAGCAGAGTGTGTTTCTTGTAAGGCGAGCTAGCGTTTGTTTCCCAGTCCTAAATGGAATTGAATCACATGCATTTTCTGGTCCTACGAGCAAGAGTTGCTTTCTGGTAAGAAGAGTCACTATTGCGCTGCCATTGCCTTACACAGGACAAATAGCACTGGGGTCTGTTCCCAGCAAGTACAGTGTATTGGACTGAAGAGGATCTACTGTTCTTGTCAGGTTCCTAAGTAGAATTGAACTAGATATGGCAGTGTGTGTAGGAAGCACAGATCTTTTGTTCTGAGCAAGCTCACTCTTTGGACCACATAGGAAACAAAGTAGAGTAGAAGAGTGCTCTTTTCTCTAAAGCAGAGTGTGTTTCTTGTAAGGTGAGCTAGCGTTTGTTTTCCATCCTAAATGGAGTTGAGTCACAGGCAGTTTCTGGTCCTACGAGCAAGAGTTGTTTTCTGGTAAGAAGAGTCACTATTGCGCTCCAAATGCCATACACAGTGCAAATAACACTCGTGTCTGTTCCCAGCAAGCACAGTGTATTGGACTGAATAGGAACTACTGTTCTTGTCAGTTTCCTAAGCAGAGTTGAACGAGATCTGGCCCGTGTGTAGGAAGCACAGTTTTTTTGTTCTGAGCAAGCTCACTGTTCTGGCCCTATAGGAAACACAGTAGAGTAGAAGAGTGCTCTTTTCTCTAAAGCAGAGTGTGTTTCTTGTAAGGCGAGCTAGCGTTTGTTTCCCAGTCCTAAACGGAGTTGAATCACATGCAGTTTCTGGTCCTATGAGCAAGAGTTGTTTTATGGAAAGAAGAATCACTATTGCGCTGCCATTGCCATACACAGGACAAATAGCACTGGCGTCTGTTCCCAGCAAGTACAGTGTATTGGACTTAAGAGGATCTACTGTTCTTGTCAGGTTCCTAAGCAGAATTGAACTAGATATGGCCGTGTGTGTAGGAAGCACAGTTCTTTTGTTCTGAGCAAGCTCATTTTCGGACCCCATAGGAAACACAATAGAGTAGAAGAGTGCTCTTTTCTCAAAAGCAGAGTGTGTTTCTTGTAAGGCGAGCTAGCGTTTGTTTCCAAGTCCCAAATGGAGTTCAATCATATGCAGTTTCTGGTCCTACGAGCAAGAGTTGTTTTCTGGTAAGGAAAGTCACTATTGCACTCCCATTGCCATACACAGTGCAAATAGCACTCGCGTCTATTCCCAGCAAGTACAGTGTATCAGACTGAAGAGGAGCTACTGTTCTTGTCAGTTTCCTAAGCAGAGTTGAACTAGATATGGCCCGTGTGTGTAGGAAGCACAGTTCTCTTGTTCTGAGCAAGCTCACTGTTCTGGCCCTATAAGAAACACAGTAGAGTAGAAGAGTGCTCTTTTCTCAAAAGCAGAGTGAGTTTCATGTAAGGCGAGCTAGCATTTGTTTCCTAGTCCTAAATGGAGTTGAATCACATGCAGTTTCTGGTCCTACGAACAAAGTTGTTTTCTGGTAAGGAAAGTCACTATTGCGCTGCCATTGCCATACACAGGACAAATAGCACTAGCGTCTGATCCCAGCAAGTACAGTGTATTGGACTGAATAGGAGCTACTGTTCATGTCAGTTTCCTAAGCAGAGTTGAACTAGATATGGTCCATGTGTGTAGGAAGCACAGTTCTTTGTTCTGAGCAAGCTCACTTTTTGGACCCCATAGGAAACACAGTAGAGGAGAAGAGTGCTCTTTTCTCAAAAGCAGAGAGTGTTTCTTGTAAGGCGAGCTAGCTTTTGTTTCCCAGTCAAAAATGGAGTTGAATCACATGCAGTTTGTGGTCCTATGAGCAAGAGTTGTTTTCTGGTATGGAAAGTCACTATTGCGCTCCAATTGCCACACACAGTGCAAATAGCACTCGCATCTGTTCCCACCAAGTACAGTGTATCAGACTGAAGAGGAGCTACTGTTCTTGTCAGTTTCCTAAGCAGACTTGAACTAGATATGGCCGTGTGTGTAGCAAGGACAGTTTTTTTGTTCTGAGCAAGCTCACTGTTCGGACCCCATAGGATACACAGTAGAGTAGAAGAGTGCTCTTTTCTCAAAAGCAGAGTGTGTTTTTTGTAAGGCGAACTAGCGTTTGTTTCCCAGTACTAAATGGAGTTGAGTCACATGCAGTTTCTGGTCCTACGAGCAAGAGTTGTTTTCTGTTAAGGAAAGGCACTATTGCACTCCCATTGCCATACACAGTGCAAATAGCCCTCCCGTCTGTTCCCAGCAAGTACAGTGTATTGGACTGAAGAGGAGCTACTGTTCTTCTCAGTTTCCTAACCAGAGTTGAACTACATATGGTCCTTGTGTGTAGGAAGCACAGTTCTTTTGTTCTGTGCAAGCTCACTGTTTGGACCCCATAGGAAACACAGTAGAGTAGAAGAGTGCTCTTTTCTCTAAAGCAGAGTGTGTTTCTTGTAAGGCGAGCTAGCATTTGTTTCCCAGTCTTAAATGGAGGGGAATCACATGCAGTTTTTTGTCCTACGATCAAGAGTTGTTTTATGGTAAGAATAGTCACTATTTCGCTGCCATTGCCATACACAGGGCAAATAGCTCTCGCGTCTGTTCCCAGCAAGTACAGTGTATTGGACTGAAGAGGAGCTACTGTTCCTGTCAGTTTCCTAAGCAGAGTTGAACTAGATATGGTCCATGTGTGTAGGAAGCACAGTTATTTTGTTCTGAGCAAGCTCACTGTTTGGACCCCATAGGAAACACCGTAGAGTAGAAGAGAGCTCTTTTCTAAAAAGCAGAGAGTGTTTCTTGTAAGGCAAGCTAGCATTTGTTTACCAGTCCTAAATGGCGTTGAATCAAATGCAGTTTGTGGTCCTAAGAGCAAGAGTTGTTTTCTGGTAAGGAAAGTCACTATTGCACTCCCATTGCCATACACAGTGCAAATAACACTCGCGTATGTTTCCAGCAAGTACAGTGTATTGGACTGAAGAGGAGCTACTGTTCTTGTCAGTTTCTTAAGCAGAGTTGAACTAGATATGGTCCATGTGTGTAGGAAGCACAGTTCTTTGTTTTGAGCAAGCTCACTGTTTGGACCCCATAGGAAACACAGTAGAGTAGAAGAGTGCTCTTTTCTCAAAAGCAGAGTGTGTTTCATGTAAGGCGAGCTAGCATTTGTTTCCCAGTCCTAAATGGCGTTGAATCACATGCATTTTGTGGTCCTACGAGCAAGAGTTGTTTTCGGTAAGGAAAGTCACTATTGCGCTCATTGCCATATACAGTGCAAATAGCACTCGTGTCTGTTCCCAGCAAGTACAGTGTATTGGACTGAAGAGGAGCTACTGTTCTTGTCAGTTTCCTAAGCAAAGTTGAACTACATATGGTCCGTGTGTGTAGGAAGCACAGTTCTTTGTTCTGAGCAAGCTCAGTGTTTGGACCCCATAGGAAACACAGTAGAGTAGAAGAGTGCTCTTTTCTCTAAAGCAGAGTGTGTTTCTTGTAAGGCGAGCTAGATTTTGTTTCCAAGTCTTAAATGGAGTTGAATCACATGCAGGTTCTGGTCCTACGAGCAAGAGATGTTTTCTGGTAAGGAAAGGTCACTATTGCGCTCCCATTGCCATACACAGTGCAAATAGCACTCCAGTCTGTTCCCAGCAAATACAGTGTATTCTACTGAAGAAGAGCTACTGTTCTTCTCAGTTTCCTAAGCAGAGTTGAACTAGATATAGCCCGTGTGTCTAGGAAGCACAATTCATTTGTTCTGAGCAAGCTCACTGTTCTGGCCCTATAGAAACACAGTAGAGTAGAAGAGTACCCTTTTCTCAAAAGCAGAGTGTGTTTTTTTAAGGCGAGCTAGAGTTTGTTTCCCAGTCCTAAATGGAGTTGAGTCACATGCAGTTTTTTGTCCTACGAGCAAGAGTTGTTTTCTAGTAAGACGAGTCACTATTGTGCTCCAATTTCCATACACAGTGCAAATAGCACTCGCATCTGTTCTCAGCAAGTACAGTGTATTGGACTGAAGAGGAGCTACTGCTCTTGTCAGTTTCCTAAGCAGAGTTGAACTAGATATGGCCCGTGTGTGTAGGAAGCAAAGTTATTATGTTCTGAGCAAGCTCACTGTTTGGACCCCATAGCAAACACAGTAGAGTAGAAGAGTGCTCTTTTCTCAAAAGCAGAGTGTGTTTTTTGTAAGGAGAGCTAGCGTTTGTTTCCCAGTCCTAAATGGAGTGGAATCACATGCAGTTTCTGTTCCTACGAGCAAGAGTTGTTTTATGGTAAGAATAGTCACTATTGCGCTGGCATTGCCATACACAGTGCAAATAGCACTCGCGTCTGTTCCCAGCAAGTACAGTGTATTGGTCTGAATAGGAGCTACTGTTCTTGTCAGTTTCCTAAGCAGAATTGAACTAGATATGGCCGTGTGTGTAGGAAGCACAGTTCTTTTGTTCTGAGCAAGCTCACTGTTCAGACCCCTTAGGAAACACAGTAGAGTAGAAGAGTGCTCATTTCTCTAAAGCAGAGTGTGTTTCTTGTAAGGCGAGCTAGCGTTTGTTTCCCAGTCCTCAATGGAGGTGAGTCACATGCAGTTTTTGGTCCTACGAGCAAGAGTTGTTTTCTGGTAAGAAGAGTCACTGTTGTGCTCCAAATGCCATACACAGTGCAAATAGCACTCGCGTCTGTTCGGAGCAAGTACAGTGTATTGAACTGAAGAGGAGCTACTGTTCTTGACAGTTTCCTAAGCAGAGTTGAACTAGATATGGTCCATGTGTGTAGGAAGCACAGTTCTTTGTTCTGAGCAAGCCCACTGTTTGGACCCCATAGGAAACACAGTAGAGTAGAAGAGTGCTCTTTTCTCAAAAGCAGAGAGTGTTTCTTGTAAGGAGAGCTAGCGTTTGTTTCCCAGTCAAAAATGGAGTTGAATCACATGCAGTTTGTGGTCCTAGGAGCAGGAGTTGTTTTCTGGTAAGGAAAGTCACTATTGCGCTCCCTTTGTCACACACAGTGCAAATAGCACTCGCATTTGTTCCCACCAAGTACAGTGTATCAGACTGAAGAGGAGCTACTGTTCTTGTCAGTTTCCTAAGCAGAGTTGAACTAGATATGGCCAATGTGTGTAGGAAGCACAGTTATTATGTTCTGAGCAAGCTCACTGTTCGGACCCCATAGGAAACACAATAGAGTAGAAGAGTGCTCTTTTCTCAAAAGCAGAGTGTGTTTCATGTAAGGCGTGCTAGCATTTGTTTCCCAGTACTAAACGGAGTTGAATCACATGCTGTTTCTGGTCCTACGAGCAAGAGTTGTTTTCTGGTAAGGAAAGTCACTATTGTGCTCCCATTACCATACACAGTGCAAATAGCACGCGCGTCTGTTCCGAGCAAGTACACTGTATCGGACTGAACAGGAGCTACTCTTCTTGTCAGTTTCCTAAGCAGAGTTGAACTAGATATGGCCCGTGTGTCTAGGAAGCACAGTTCATTTGTTCTGAGCAAGCTCACTGTTCTGGCCCTATAGGAAACAGAGTAGAGTAGAAGAGTCCTCTTTTCTCAAAAGCAGAGTGTGTTTCTTGTAAGGCGAGCTAGAGTTGGTTTCTCAGTCCTAAATGGAGTTGAGTCACATGCAGTTTTTTGTCCTACGAGCAAGAGTTGTTTTCTGGTAAGAAGAGTCACTGTTGCGCTCCAAATGCCATACACAGTGCAAATAGCACTCGCGTCTGTTCCCAGCAAGCACAGTGTATCGGACTGAAAAGGAACTACTGTTCTTGTCAATGTCCTAAGCAGAGTTGAACTAGATATGGCCCGTGTGTGTAGGAAGCACAGTTCTTTTGTTCTGAGCAAGCTCACTGTTCTGGCCCTATAGGAAACACAGTAGAGTAGAAGAGTGCTCTTTTCTCTAAAGCAGAGTGTGTTTCTTGTAAGGCGAGCTAGCGTTTGTTTCCCAGTCTTAAATGGAGTTGAATCACATGCAGTTTCTGGTCCTAAGAGCAAGAGTTGTTTTATGTTAAGAAGAGTCACTATTGCGCTGCCATTGCCATACACAGGACAAATAGCACTGGCTTCTGTTCCCAGCAAGCACAGTGTATTGGACTGAAGAGGATCTACTTTTCTTGTCAGGTTCCTAAGCAGAATTGAACTAGATATGGCCGTGTGTGTAGGAAGCACAGTTCTTTTGTTCTGAGCAATCTCACTGTTCGGACCCCATAGGAAACACAGTAGAGTAGAAGAGTACTCTTTTCTCAAAAGCAGAGTGTGTTTTTTGTAAGGCAAGCTAGCGTTTGTTTCCCACTCCTAAATGGAGTTGAATCACATGCAGTTTCTGTTCCTACGAGCAAGAGTTGTTTTCTGGTAAGGAAAGTCACTATTGTGCTTCCTTTGCCATACACAGTGCAAATAGCACTCGCGTCTTTTCCCAGCAATTACAGTGTATTGGTCTGAAGAGGAGCTACTGTTCTTGTCAGTTTCCTAACAGAGTTGATCTACATATGGTCCGTGTGTGTAGGAAGCACAATTCTTTTGTTCTGAGCAAGCTCACTGTTTGGACCCCGTAGGAAACACAGTAGAGTAGAAGAGTGCTCTTTTCTCTAAAGCAGAGTGTGTTTCTTGTAAGGCGAGCTAGCGTTTGTTTCCCATTCCTAAATGAAGTTGAATCACATGCAATTTCTGGTCCTACGAGCAAGAGTTGTTTTCTGGTAAGGAAAGTCACTATTGCGGTCCCATTGCCATACAGTGCAAATAGCTCTCCCATCTGTTCCCAGCAAGTACAGTGTATTGGACTGAAGAGGAGCTACTGCTCTTCTCAGTTTCCTAAGCAGAGTTGAACTAGATTTGGCCCGTGTGTCTAGGAAGCACAGTTTATTTGTTCTGAGCAAGCTCACTGTTCTGGCCCTATAGGAAACACAGTAGAGTAGAAGAGTGCTCTTTTCTCAAAAGCAGAGTGTGTTTCTTGTAAGGCGAGCTAGCGTTTGTTTCCCAGTCCTAAATGGAGTTGAATCAAATGCAGTCTGGTCCTACGAGCAAGAGTTGTTCTCTGGTAAGGAAAGTCACTATTGCACTCCCATTGCCATACACAGTGCAAATAGCACTCGCGTCTGTTCCCATCAAGTACAGTGTATCGGAAGGAAGAGGAGCTACTGTTCTTGTCAGTTTCCTAAGCAGAGTTGAACTAGATATGGCCCGTGTGTGTAGGAAGCACAGTTCTTATGTTCTGAGCAAGCTCACTGTTCTGGCCCTATAGGAAACACATTAGAGTAGAAGAGTGCTCTTTTCTCAAAAGAAGAGTGTGTTTCTTGTAAGGCGAGCTAGCGTTTGTTTCCCAGTCCTAAATGGAGTTGAATCAAATGCAGTTTCTGGTACTACGAGCTCGAGTTGTTTTATGGTAAGAATAGACACTATTGCGCTGCCATTGCCATACACAGGACAAATAGCACTGGCGTCTGTTTCCAGCAAGTACAGTGTACTGGACTAAAGAGGATCTACTGTTCTTGTCAAGTTCCTAAGCAGAATTGAACTAGATATGGCCGTGTGTGTAGGAAGCACAGTTCTTTTGTTCTGAGCAAGCCCACTGTTCTGGCCCTATAGGAAACACAGTAGAGTACAAGAATGCTCTTTTCGCTAAAGCAGAGTGTGTTGATTGTAAGGCGAGCTAGCGTTTGTTTCCCAGTCTTAAATGGAGTGGAATCCCATGCAGTTTCTGGTCCTATGAGCAAGAGTTGTTTTATGGTAAGAATAGTCACTATTGCGCTGCCATTGCCATACACAGGACAAATAGCACTGGCGTCTGTTCCCAGCAAGTACAGTGTATCAGACTGAAGAGGAGCTACTGTTCTTGTCAGGTTCCTAAGCAGAATTGAACTAGATATGGCCGTGTGTGTAGGAAGCACAGTTCTTTTGTTCTGAGCAAGCTCACTGTTCTGGCCCTATAGGAAACACAGTAGAGTAGAAGAGTCCTCTTTTCTCAAAAGCAGAGTGTGTTTCTTGTAAGGCGAGCTAGAGTTGGTTTCCCAATCCTAAATGGAGTTGAGTCACATGCAGTTTTTTGTCCTACAAGCAAGAGTTGTTTTCTGGTCAGAAGAGTCACTATTGCGCTCCAAATGCCATACACAGTGCAAATAGCCTCGCATCTGTTCCCAGCAAGCACAGTGTATTGGACTGAAAAGGAACTACTGTTCTTTTCAATGTCCTAAGCAGAGTTGAACTAGATATGGCCCGTGTGTGTAGGAAGCACAGTTCTTTTCTGAGCAAGCTCACTGTTCTGGCCCTATAGGAAACACAGTAGAGTAGAAGAGTGCTCTTTTCTCTAAAGGAGAGTGTGTTTCATGTAAGGCGAGCTAGCGTTTGTTTCCCAGTCTTAAATGGAGTTGAATCACATGCAGTTTCTGGTCCTAAGAGCAAGAGTTGTTTTATGTTAAGAAGAGTCACTATTGCGCTGCCATTGCCATACACAGGACAAATAGCACTGGCTTCTGTTCCCAGCAAGCACAGTGTATTGGACTGAAGAGGATCTACTGTTCTTGTCAGGTTCCTAAGCAGAATTGAACTAGATATGTCCGTGTGTGTAGGAAGCACAGTTCTTTTGTTCTGAGCAATCTCACTGTTCGGACCCCATAGGAAACACAGTAGAGTAGAAGAGTACTCTTTTCTCAAAAGCAGAGTGTGTTTCTTGTAAGGCGAGCTAGCGTTTGTTTCCCAGTGCTAAATGGAGTTGAATCAAATGCAGTTTCTGGTACTACGAGCAAGAGTTGTTTTATGGTAAGAATAGACACTATTGCGCTGCCATTGCCATACACAGGACAAATAGCACTGGCGTCTGTTTCCAGCAAGTACAGTGTATCGGACTGAAGAGGAGCTACTGTTCTTGTCAGGTTCATAAGCAGAATTGAACTAGATATGGCCGTGTGTGTAGGAAGCACAGTTCTTTTGTTCTGAGCAAGCCCACTGTTCGGACCCCATAGGAAACACAGTAGAGTAGATGAGTGCTCTTTTCTCAAAAGCAGAGTGTGTTTCTTGTAAGGCAAGCTAGCGTTTGTTTCCCAGTCCTAAATGGAGTTGAATCACATGCAGTTTCTGGTCCTACGAGCAAGAGTTGTTTTCTGGTAAGGAAAGTCACTATTGCACTCCCATTGCCATACACAGTACAAATAGCACTCGCGTCTGTTCCCAGCAAGTACAGTGAATCGGAAGGAAGAGGAGCTACTGTTCTTGTCAGTTTCCTAAGCAGAGTTGAACTAGATATGGCCTGTGTGTATAGGAAGCACAGTTCTTATGTTCTGAGCAAGCTCACTCTTCTGGCCCTATAGAAAACACAGTAGAGTAGATGAGTGCTCTTTTCTCAAAAGCAGAGTGTGTTTCTTGTAAGACGAGCTAGCGTTTGTTTCCCAGTCCTAAATGGAGTTCAATCACATGCAGTTTCTGGTCCTACGAGCAAGAGTTGTTTTCTGGTAAGGAAAGTCACTATTGCACTCCCATTGCCATACACAGTGCAAATAGCACTCGCGTCTGTTTCCAGCAAGTACAGTGTATCGGACTGAAGAGGAGCTACTGTTCTTGTCAGGTTCCTAAGCAGAGTTGAACTAGATATGGCCCGTGTGTGTAGGAAGCACATTTCTTATGTTCTGAGCAAGCTCACTGTTCTGGCCCTATAGGAAACACAGTAGAGTAGAAGAGTGCTCTTTTCTCCAAAGCAGAGTGTGTTTCTTGTAAGGCGAGCTAGAGTTTGTTTCCCAGTCCTAAATGGAGTTGAGTCACATGCAGTTTCTGGTCCTATGAGCAAGAGTTGTTTTCTGGTAAGACGAGTCACTATCGTGCTCCAATTGCCATACACAGTGCAAATAGCACTCGCGTCTGTTCGCAGCAAGTACAGTGTATCGGACTGAAGAGGAGCTACTGTTCTTGTCAGTTTCCTAAGCAGAGTTGAAATAGATATGGCCTGTTTGTCTAGGAAGCACATATTATGTTCTGAGCAAGCTCACTGTTCTGGCCCTATAGGAAACACAGTATAGTAGAAGAGTGCTCTTTTCTCTAAAGCAGAGTGTGTTTCTTGTCAGGAGAGCTCGTGTTTGTTTCCCAGTCCTAAATGGAGTTGAGTAACAGGCAGTTTTTGGTCCTATGAGCAAGAGTTGTTTTCTGGTAAGAAGAGTCACTATTTCGCTGCCATTGCCATACACAGGACAAATAGCACTAGGGTCTCTTCCCAGCAAGTACAGTGTATTGGACTGAAGAGGATCTACTGTTCTTGTCAGTTTCCTAAGCAGAATTGAACTAGATATGGCTGTGTGTGTAGGAAGCACAGTTCTTTTGTTCTGAGCAAGCTCACTGTTCGGACCCCATAGGAAACACAGTAGAGTAGAAGAGTGCTCTTTTCTCAAAAGCAGAGTGTGTTTTTTGTAAGGCGAACTAGTGTTTGTTTCCCAGTACTAAATGGAGTTGAATCACATGTTGTTTCTGGTCCTACGAGCAAGAGTTGTTTTCTGTTAAGGAAAGGCACTATTGCACTCCCATTGCCATACACAGTGCAAATAGCCCTCCCGTCTGTTCCCAGCAAGTACAGTGTATTGGACTGAAGAGGAGCTACTGTTCTTCTCAGTTTCCTAAGCAGAGTTGAACTACATATGGTCCTTGTGTGTAGGAAGCACAGTTCTTTTGTTCTGTGCAAGCTCACTGTTTGGACCCCATAGGAAACACAGTAGAGTAGAAGAGTGCTCTTTTCTCTAAAGCAGAGTGTGTTTCTTTTAAGGCAAGCTAGCGTTTGTTTCCCAGTCTTAAATGGAGGGGAATCACATGCATTTTTTTGTCCTACGATCAAGAGTTGTTTTATGGTAAGAATAGTCACTATTGCGCTGCCATTGCCATGCACAGGACAAATAGCACTGGCGTCTGTTCCCAGCAAGTATAGTGTATTGAACTGAAGAGGAAATACTGTTCTTGTCAGGTTCCTAAGCTGAACTGAACTAGATATGGCCGTGTGTGTAGGAAGCACAGTTCTTTTGTTCTGAGCAAGCTCACTGTTCGGACCCCATAGGAAACACAGTAGAGTAGAAGAGTGCTCTTTTCTCAAAAGCAGAGTGTGTTTCTTGTAAGGCGAGCTAGTGTGTGTTTCCCAGTCTAAATGGAGTTGAATCACATGCAGTTTCTTTTCCTACGAACAAGAGTTGTTTTCTGGTAAGGAAAGTCACTATTGTGCTCCCATTGCCATACACAGGGCAAATAGCTCTCGCGTCTGTTCCCAGCAAGTACAGTGTATTGGACTGAAGAGGAGCTACTGTTCCTGTCAGTTTCCTAAGCAGAGTTGAACTAGATATGTTCCATGTGTGTAGGAAGCACAGTTATTTTGTTCTGAGCAAGCTCACTGTTTGGACCCCATAGGAAACACCGTAGAGTAGAAGAGAGCTCTTTTCTAAAAAGCAGAGAGTGTTTCTTGTAAGGCAAGCTAGCATTTGTTTACCAGTCCTAAATGGCGTTGAATCAAATGCAGTTTGTGGTCCTAAGAGCAAGAGTTGTTTTCTGGTAAGGAAAGTCACTATTGCGCTCTCATTGCCATTCACAGTGCAAATAACACTCGCGTATGTTTCCAGCAAGTACAGTGTATTGAACTGAAGAGGAGCTACTCTTCTTGTCAGTTTCTTAAGCAGAGTTGAACTAGATGTGGTCCATGTGTGTAGGAAGCACAGTTCTTTGTTTTGAGCAAGCTCACTGTTTGGACCCCATAGGAAACACAGTAGAGTAGAAGAGTGCTCTTTTCTCAAAAGCAGAGTGTGTTTCATGTAAGGTGAGCTAGCATTTGTTTCCCAGTCCTAAATGGCGTTGAATCACATGCAGTTTGTGGTCCTACGAGCAAGAGTTGTTTTTGGTAAGGAAAGTCACTATTGCGCTCATTGCCATATACAGTGCAAATAGCACTCGTGTCTGTTCCCAGCAAGTACAGTGTATTGGACTGAAGAGGAGCTACTGTTCTTGTCAGTTTCCTAAGCAAAGTTGAACTACATATGGTCCGTGTGTGTAGGAAGCACAGTTCTTTGTTCTGAGCAAGCTCAGTGTTTGGACCCCATAGGAAACCCAGTAGAGTAGAAGAGTGCTCTTTTCTCTAAAGCAGAGTGTGTTTCTTGTAAGGCGAGCTAGATTTTGTTTCCAAGTCCTAAATGGAGTTGAATCACATGGAGGTTCTGGTCCTACGTGCAAGAGATGTTTTCTGGTATGGAAAGGTCACTATTGCGCTCCCATTGCCATACACAGTGCAAATAGCACTCCAGTCTGTTCCCAGCAACTACAGTGTATTCTACTGAAGAAGAGCTACTGTTCTTCTCAGTTTCCTAAGCAGAGTTGAACTAGATATGGCCCGTGTGTCTAGGAAGCACAATTCATTTGTTCTGAGCAAGCTCACTGTTCTGGCCCTATAGAAACACAGTAGAGTAGAAGAGTGCCCTTTTCTCAAAAGCAGAGTGTGTTTCTTTAAGGCGAGCTAGAGTTTGTTTCCCAGTCCTAAATGGAGTTGAGTCACATGCAGTTTTTTGTCCTACGAGCAAGAGTTGTTTTCTAGTAAGACGAGTCACTATTGTGCTCCAATTTCCATACACAGTGCAAATAGCACTCGCATCTGTTCTCAGCAAGTACAGTGTATTGGACTGAAGAGGAGCTACTGCTCTTGTCAGTTTCCTAAGCAGAGTTGAACTAGATATGGCCCGTGTGTGTAGGAAGCAAAGTTATTATGTTCTGAGCAAGCTCACTGTTTGGACCCCATAGCAAACACAGTAGAGTAGAAGAGTGCTCTTTTCTCAAAAGCAGAGTGTGTTTTTTGTAAGGAGAGCTAGCGTTTGTTTCCCAGTCCTAAATGGAGTGGAATCACATGCAGTTTCTGTTCCTACGAGCAAGAGTTGTTTTATGGTAAGAATAGTCACTATTGCGCTGGCATTGCCATACACAGTGCAAATAGCACTCGCGTCTGTTCCCAGCAAGTACAGTGTATTGGTCTGAATAGGAGCTACTGTTCTTGTCAGTTTCCTAAGCAGAATTGAACTAGATATGGCCGTGTGTGTAGGAAGCACAGTTCTTTTGTTCTGAGCAAGCTCACTGTTCAGACCCCTTAGGAAACACAGTAGAGTAGAAGAGTGCTCATTTCTCTAAAGCAGAGTGTGTTTCTTGTAAGGCGAGCTAGCGTTTGTTTCCCAGTCCTCAATGGAGGTGAGTCACATGCAGTTTTTGGTC
This sequence comes from Peromyscus eremicus, assembly GCF_949786415.1. Taxonomy (NCBI): domain Eukaryota; kingdom Metazoa; phylum Chordata; class Mammalia; order Rodentia; family Cricetidae; genus Peromyscus; species Peromyscus eremicus. Next base: position 13,581 of record NW_026738249.1, read on the forward strand.
CTACGAGCAAGAGTTGTTTTCTGGTAAGACGAGTCACTATTGTGCTCCAAATGCCATACACAGTGCAAATAGCACTCGCATCTGTTCCCACCAAGTACAGTGTATCAGACTGAAGAGGAGCTACTGTTCTTGTCAGTTTCCTAAGCAGAGTTGAACTAGATATGGCCCATGTGTGTAGGAAGCACAGTTATTATGTTCTGAGCAAGCTCACTGTTCGGACCCCATAGGAAACACAATAGAGTAGAAGAGTGCTCTTTTCTCAAAAGCAGAGTGTGTTTCATGTAAGGCGTGTTAGCATTTGTTTCCCAGTACTAAACGGAGTTGAATCACATGCTGTTTCTGGTCCTACGAGCAAGAGTTGTTTTCTGGTAAGGAAAGTCACTATTGTGCTCCCATTACCATACACAGTGCAAATAGCACGCGCGTCTGTTCCGAGCAAGTACACTGTATCCGACTGAACAGGAGCTACTCTTCTTGTCAGTTTCCTAAGCAGAGTTGAACTAGATATGGCCCGTGTGTCTAGGAAGCACAGTTCATTTGTTCTGAGCAAGCTCACTGTTCTGGCCCTATAGGAAACAGAGTAGAGTAGAAGAGTCCTCTTTTCTCAAAAGCAGAGTGTGTTTCTTGTAAGGCGAGCTAGAGTTGGTTTCTCAGTCCTAAATGGAGTTGAGTCACATGCAGTTTTTTGTACTACGAGCAAGAGTTGTTTTCTGGTAAGAAGAGTCACAATTGCGCTCCAAATGCCATACACAGTGCAAATAGCACTCGCGTCTGTTCCCAGCAAGCACAGTGTATCGGACTGAAAAGGAACTACTGTTCTTGTCAATGTCCTAAGCAGAGTTGAACTAGATATGGCCCGTGTGTGTAGGAAGCACAGTTCTTTTGTTCTGAGCAAGCTCACTGTTCTGGCCCTATAGGAAACACAGTAGAGTAGAAGAGTGCTCTTTTCTCTAAAGCAGAGTGTGTTTCTTTTAAGGCGAGCTAGCGTTTGTTTCCCAGTCTTAAATGGAGTTGAATCACATGCAGTTTCTGGTCCTAAGAGCAAGAGTTGTTTTATGTTAAGAAGAGTCACTATTGCGCTGCCATTGCCATACACAGGACAAATAGCACTGGCTTCTGTTCCCAGCAAGCACAGTGTATTGGACTGAAGAGGATCTACTTTTCTTGTCAGGTTCCTAAGCAGAATTGAACTAGATATGTCCGTGTGTGTAGGAAGCACAGTTCTTTTGTTCTGAGCAATCTCACTGTTCGGACCCCATAGGAAACACAGTAGAGTAGAAGAGTACTCTTTTCTCAAAAGCAGAGTGTGTTTTTTGTAAGGCAAGCTAGCGTTTGTTTCCCACTCCTAAATGGAGTTGAATCACATGCAGTTTCTGTTCCTACGAGCAAGAGTTGTTTTCTGGTAAGGAAAGTCACTATTGTGCTTCCTTTGCCATACACAGTGCAAATAGCACTCGCGTCTTTTCCCAGCAATTACAGTGTATTGGTCTGAAGAGGAGCTACTGTTCTTGTCAGTTTCCTAACAGAGTTGATCTACATATGGTCCATGTGTGTAGGAAGCACAGTTCTTTTGTTCTGAGCAAGCTCACTGTTTGGACCCCGTAGGAAACACAGTAGAGTAGAAGAGTGCTCTTTTCTCTAAAGCAGAGTGTGTTTCTTGTAAGGCGAGCTAGCGTTTGTTTCCCATTCCTAAATGAAGTTGAATCACATGCAATTTCTGGTCCTACGAGCAAGAGTTGTTTTCTGGTAAGGAAAGTCACTATTGCGGTCCCATTGCCATACAGTGCAAATAGCTCTCCCATCTGTTCCCAGCAAGTACAGTGTATTGGACTGAAGAAGAGCTACTGCTCTTCTCAGTTTCCTAAGCAGAGTTGAACTAGATTTGGCCCGTGTGTCTAGGAAGCACAGTTCATTTGTTCTGAGCAAGCTCACTGTTCTGGCCCTATAGGAAACACAGTAGAGTAGAAGAGTGCTCTTTTCTCAAAAGCAGAGTGTGTTTCTTGTAAGGCGAGCTAGCGTTTGTTTCCCAGTCCTAAATGGAGTTGAATCAAATGCAGTCTGGTCCTACGAGCAAGAGTTGTTTTCTGGTAAGGAAAGTCACTATTGCACTCCCATTGCCATACACAGTGCAAATAGCACTCGCGTCTGTTCCCATCAAGTACAGTGTATCGGAAGGAAGAGGAGCTACTGTTCTTGTCAGTTTCCTAAGCAGAGTTGAACTAGATATGGCCCGTGTGTGTAGGAAGCACAGTTCTTATGTTCTGAGCAAGCTCACTGTTCTGGCCCTATAGGAAACACATTAGAGTAGAAGAGTGCTCTTTTCTCAAAAGAAGAGTGTGTTTCTTGTAAGGCGAGCTAGCGTTTGTTTCCCAGTCCTAAATGGAGTTGAATCAAATGCAGTTTCTGGTACTACGAGCTCGAGTTGTTTTATGGTAAGAATAGACACTATTGCGCTGCCATTGCCATACACAGGACAAATAGCACTGGCGTCTGTTTCCAGCAAGTACAGTGTACTGGACTAAAGAGGATCTACTGTTCTTGTCAGGTTCCTAAGCAGAATTAAACTAGATATGGCCGTGTGTGTAGGAAGCACAGTTCTTTTGTTCTGAGCAAGCCCACTGTTCTGGCCCTATAGGAAACACAGTAGAGTACAAGAATGCTCTTTTCGCTAAAGCAGAGTGTGTTGATTGTAAGGCGAGCTAGCGTTTGTTTCCCAGTCTTAAATGGAGTGGAATCTCATGCAGTTTCTGGTCCTATGAGCAAGAGTTGTTTTATGGTAATAATAGTCACTATTGCGCTGCCATTGCCATACACAGGACAAATAGCACTGGCGTCTGTTCCCAGCAAGTACAGTGTATCAGACTGAAGAGGAGCTACTGTTCTTGTCAGGTTCCTAAGCAGAATTGAACTAGATATGGCCGTGTGTGTAGGAAGGACAGTTATTATGTTCTGAGCAAGCTCACTGTTCTGGCCCTATAGGAAACACAGTAGAGTAGAAGAGTGCTCTTTTCTCTAAAGCAGAGTGTGTTTCTTGTCAGGAGAGCTCGTGTTTGTTTCCCAGTCCTAAATGGAGTTGAGTAACAGGCAGTTTTTGGTCCTACGAGCAAGAGTTGTTTTCTGGAAAGAAGAGTCACTATTGCGCTGCCATTGCCATACACAGGACAAATAGCACTGGCGTCTGTTTCCAGCAAGTACAGTGTACTGGACTAAAGAGGATCTACTGTTCTTGTCAGGTTCCTAAGCAGAATTGAACTAGATATGGCCGTGTGTGTAGGAAGCAAAGTTCTTTTGTTTTGAGCAAGCCCACTGTTCTGGCCCTATAGGAAACACAGTAGAGTACAAGAATGCTCTTTTCGCTAAAGCAGAGTGTGTTGATTGTAAGGCGAGCTAGCGTTTGTTTCCCAGTCTTAAATGGAGTGGAATCTCATGCAGTTTCTGGTCCTATGAGCAAGAGTTGTTTTATGGTAAGAATAGTCACTATTGCGCTGCCATTGCCATATACAGAACAAATAGCACTGGCGTCTGTTCCCAGCAAGTACAGTGTATCGGACTGAAGAGGAGCTACTGTTCTTGTCAGGTTCCTAAGCAGAATTGAACTAGATATGGCCGTGTGTGTAGGAAGCACAGTTCTTTTGTTCTGAGCAAGCTCACTGTTCGGACCCCATAGGAAACACAGTAGAGTAGAAGAGTGCTCTTTTCTCAAAAGCAGAGTATGTTTCTTGTAAGGCGAGCTAGCGTTTGTTTCCCAGTCCTAAATGGAGTTGAATCATATGCAGTTTCTGGTCCTACGAGCAAGAGTTGTTTTCTGGTAAGGAAAGTCACTATTGCACTCCCATTGCCATACACAGTACAAATAGCACTCGCGTCTGTTCCCAGCAAGTACAGTGAATCGGAAGGAAGAGGAGCTACTGTTCTTGTCAGTTTCCTAAGCAGAGTTGAACTAGATATGGCCTGTGTGTGTAGGAAGCACAGTTCTTATGTTCTGAGCAAGCTCACTGTTCTGGCCCTATAGAAAACACAGTAGAGTAGATGAGTGCTCTTTTCTCAAAAGCAGAGTGTGTTTCTTGTAAGACGAGCTAGCGTTTGTTTCCCAGTCCTAAATGGAGTTCAATCACATGCAGTTTCTGGTCCTACGAGCAAGAGTTGTTTTCTGCTAAGGAAAGTCACTATTGCACTCCCATTGCCATACACAGTGCAAATAGCACTCGCGTCTGTTTCCAGCAAGTACAGTGTATCGGACTGAAGAGGAGCTACTGTTCTTGTCAGGTTCCTAAGCAGAATTGAACTAGATATGGCCGTGTGTGTAGGAAGCACAGTTCTTTTGTTCTGAGCAAGCCCACTGTTCTGGCCCTATAGGAAACACAGTAGAGTACAAGAATGCTCTTTTCGCTAAAGCAGAGTGTGTTGATTGTAAGGCGAGCTAGCGTTTGTTTCCCAGTCTTAAATGGAGTGGAATCTCATGCAGTTTCTGGTCCTATGAGCAAGAGTTGTTTTATGGTAATAATAGTCACTATTGCGCTGCCATTGCCATACACAGGACAAATAGCACTGGCGTCTGTTCCCAGCAAGTACAGTGTATCAGACTGAAGAGGAGCTACTGTTCTTGTCAGGTTCCTAAGCAGAATTGAACTAGATATGGCCGTGTGTGTAGGAAGGACAGTTATTATGTTCTGAGCAAGCTCACTGTTCTGGCCCTATAGGAAACACAGTAGAGTAGAAGAGTGCTCTTTTCTCTAAAGCAGAGTGTGTTTCTTGTCAGGAGAGCTCGTGTTTGTTTCCCAGTCCTAAATGGAGTTGAGTAACAGGCAGTTTTTGGTCCTACGAGCAAGAGTTGTTTTCTGGAAAGAAGAGTCACTATTGCGCTGCCATTGCCATACACAGGACAAATAGCACTGGCGTCTGTTTCCAGCAAGTACAGTGTACTGGACTAAAGAGGATCTACTGTTCTTGTCAGGTTCCTAAGCAGAATTGAACTAGATATGGCCGTGTGTGTAGGAAGCAAAGTTCTTTTGTTTTGAGCAAGCCCACTGTTCTGGCCCTATAGGAAACACAGTAGAGTACAAGAATGCTCTTTTCGCTAAAGCAGAGTGTGTTGATTGTAAGGCGAGCTAGCGTTTGTTTCCCAGTCTTAAATGGAGTGGAATCTCATGCAGTTTCTGGTCCTATGAGCAAGAGTTGTTTTATGGTAAGAATAGTCACTATTGCGCTGCCATTGCCATACACAGAACAAATAGCACTGGCGTCTGTTCCCAGCAAGTACAGTGTATCGGACTGAAGAGGAGCTACTGTTCTTGTCAGGTTCCTAAGCAGAATTGAACTAGATATGGCCGTGTGTGTAGGAAGCACAGTTCTTTTGTTCTGAGCAAGCTCACTGTTCGGACCCCATAGGAAACACAGTAGAGTAGAAGAGTGCTCTTTTCTCAAAAGCAGAGTATGTTTCTTGTAAGGCGAGCTAGCGTTTGTTTCCCAGTCCTAAATGGAGTTGAATCATATGCAGTTTCTGGTCCTACGAGCAAGAGTTGTTTTCTGGTAAGGAAAGTCACTATTGCACTCCCATTGCCATACACAGTACAAATAGCACTCGCGTCTGTTCCCAGCAAGTACAGTGAATCGGAAGGAAGAGGAGCTACTGTTCTTGTCAGTTTCCTAAGCAGAGTTGAACTAGATATGGCCTGTGTGTGTAGGAAGCACAGTTCTTATGTTCTGAGCAAGCTCACTGTTCTGGCCCTATAGAAAACACAGTAGAGTAGATGAGTGCTCTTTTCTCAAAAGCAGAGTGTGTTTCTTGTAAGACGAGCTAGCGTTTGTTTCCCAGTCCTAAATGGAGTTCAATCACATGCAGTTTCTGGTCCTACGAGCAAGAGTTGTTTTCTGCTAAGGAAAGTCACTATTGCACTCCCATTGCCATACACAGTGCAAATAGCACTCGCGTCTGTTTCCAGCAAGTACAGTGTATCGGACTGAAGAGGAGCTACTGTTCTTGTCAGGTTCCTAAGCAGAATTGAACTAGATATGGCCGTGTGTGTAGGAAGCACAGTTCTTTTGTTCTGAGCAAGCCCACTGTTCTGGCCCTATAGGAAACACAGTAGAGTACAAGAATGCTCTTTTCGCTAAAGCAGAGTGTGTTGATTGTAAGGCGAGCTAGCGTTTGTTTCCCAGTCTTAAATGGAGTGGAATCTCATGCAGTTTCTGGTCCTATGAGCAAGAGTTGTTTTATGGTAATAATAGTCACTATTGCGCTGCCATTGCCATACACAGGACAAATAGCACTGGCGTCTGTTCCCAGCAAGTACAGTGTATCAGACTGAAGAGGAGCTACTGTTCTTGTCAGGTTCCTAAGCAGAATTGAACTAGATATGGCCGTGTGTGTAGGAAGGACAGTTATTATGTTCTGAGCAAGCTCACTGTTCTGGCCCTATAGGAAACACAGTAGAGTAGAAGAGTGCTCTTTTCTCTAAAGCAGAGTGTGTTTCTTGTCAGGAGAGCTCGTGTTTGTTTCCCAGTCCTAAATGGAGTTGAGTAACAGGCAGTTTTTGGTCCTACGAGCAAGAGTTGTTTTCTGGAAAGAAGAGTCACTATTGCGCTGCCATTGCCATACACAGGACAAATAGCACTGGCGTCTGTTTCCAGCAAGTACAGTGTACTGGACTAAAGAGGATCTACTGTTCTTGTCAGGTTCCTAAGCAGAATTGAACTAGATATGGCCGTGTGTGTAGGAAGCAAAGTTCTTTTGTTTTGAGCAAGCCCACTGTTCTGGCCCTATAGGAAACACAGTAGAGTACAAGAATGCTCTTTTCGCTAAAGCAGAGTGTGTTGATTGTAAGGCGAGCTAGCGTTTGTTTCCCAGTCTTAAATGGAGTGGAATCTCATGCAGTTTCTGGTCCTATGAGCAAGAGTTGTTTTATGGTAAGAATAGTCACTATTGCGCTGCCATTGCCATACACAGAACAAATAGCACTGGCGTCTGTTCCCAGCAAGTACAGTGTATCGGACTGAAGAGGAGCTACTGTTCTTGTCAGGTTCCTAAGCAGAATTGAACTAGATATGGCCGTGTGTGTAGGAAGCACAGTTCTTTTGTTCTGAGCAAGCTCACTGTTCGGACCCCATAGGAAACACAGTAGAGTAGAAGAGTGCTCTTTTCTCAAAAGCAGAGTATGTTTCTTGTAAGGCGAGCTAGCGTTTGTTTCCCAGTCCTAAATGGAGTTGAATCATATGCAGTTTCTGGTCCTACGAGCAAGAGTTGTTTTCTGGTAAGGAAAGTCACTATTGCACTCCCATTGCCATACACAGTACAAATAGCACTCGCGTCTGTTCCCAGCAAGTACAGTGAATCGGAAGGAAGAGGAGCTACTGTTCTTGTCAGTTTCCTAAGCAGAGTTGAACTAGATATGGCCTGTGTGTGTAGGAAGCACAGTTCTTATGTTCTGAGCAAGCTCACTGTTCTAGCCCTATAGAAAACACAGTAGAGTAGATGAGTGCTCTTTTCTCAAAAGCAGAGTGTGTTTCTTGTAAGACGAGCTAGCGTTTGTTTCCCAGTCCTAAATGGAGTTCAATCACATGCAGTTTCTGGTCCTACGAGCAAGAGTTGTTTTCTGCTAAGGAAAGTCACTATTGCACTCCCATTGCCATACACAGTGCAAATAGCACTCGCGTCTGTTTCCAGCAAGTACAGTGTATCGGACTGAAGAGGAGCTACTGTTCTTGTCAGGTTCCTAAGCAGAGTTGAACTAGATATGGCCCGTGTGTGTAGGAAGCACATTTCTTATGTTCTGAGCAAGCTCACTGTTCTGGCCCTATAGGAATCACAGTAGAGTAGAAGAGTGCTCTTTTCTCCAAAGCAGAGTGTGTTTCTTGTAAGGCGAGCTAGAGTTTGTTTCCCAGTCCTAATGGAGATGAGTCACATGCAGGTTCTGTTCCTACGAGCAAGAGTTGTTTTCTGGTAAGACGAGTCACTATCGTGCTCCAATTGCCATACATAGTGCAAATAGCACTCGCGTGTGTTCGCAGCAAGTACAGTGTATCGGACTGAAGAGGAGCTACTGTTCTTGTCAGTTTCCTAAGCAGAGTTGAAATAGATATGGCCCGTGTGTCTAGGAAGGACAGTTATTATGTTCTGAGCAAGCTCACTGTTCTGGCCCTATAGGAAACACAGTAGAGTAGAAGAGTGCTCTTTTCTCTAAAGCAGAGTTTGTTTCTTGTCAGGAGAGCTCGTGTTTGTTTCCCAGTCCTAAATGGAGTTGAGTAACAGGCAGTTTTTGGTCCTACGAGCAAGAGTTGTTTTCTGGTAAGAAGAGTCACTATTGCGCTGCCATTGCCATACACAGGACAAATAGCACTGGCGTCTGTTTCCAGCAAGTACAGTGTACTGGACTAAAGAGGATCTACTGTTCTTGTCAGGTTCCTAAGCAGAATTGAACTAGATATGGCCGTGTGTGTAGGAAGCACAGTTCTTTTGTTCTGAGCAAGCCCACTGTTCTGGCCCTATAGGAAACACAGTAGAGTAGAAGAATGCTCTTTTCGCTAAAGCAGAGTGTGCTGATTGTAAGGGG
>NW_026738250.1:0-22113 GCF_949786415.1 Peromyscus eremicus
CCAACCCCACATCTGACAGAGGGCTGATCTCCAGAAATATACAAAAAATTTAAGAAATTAGACATCAAAATACTGAACAATCCAATTAAAAAATGGGCTACAGAGCTAAACAGAGGATTCTCAACAGAAAATCTCAAATGGCCAAAAGCCATTTAAGGAATTGTTCAACATCCTTAGACATCAGGGAAACACAAATCAAAATGGCTCCGAGATACCATCTTAAGCCTGTCAGAATGACTAAGATAAAAAAATACTGATAACAGCTTATGTTGGAGAGGATGTGGAGCAAGGGGAACACTCCTCCACTGTATGTGGGAATGCAAACTTATGCAACCACTTTGGAAATCAGTATGGTGGTTTCTCAGAAAATTGAGAATCAATCTTCCTCAAGACCCAGTTATACCACTCTTGGGCATATACCCAAGGAATGCTCAATCATACCACAAGAACACATGTTCAACTATATTCATACCAGCATTATTCGTAATAGCCAGAACCTGAAAAAAAAGCTAGATGTCCCTCAATTGAAGAATGGGTTAAAAAAATAGAGTACGACTCAGCAGTAAAAAACAATGACATTATGAAATTTGCAGGGAAATAGAACTAGAAAATATCATCCTGAATGAGGTAACCCAAACTCAGAAGGAAAAAGATGGTATGTACTTACTTATAGGTAGATACTAAATGTAAAGTAAAGGATAACCAGACTACAACCCACAGCTCCAGAGAAGCTAGTTAACAAGGAGGACCCAAAGAGGAATGAATAGATTGCCCTGGGAAGGGGAAATAGATGAGATCTCCATGAGTAAATTGGGGATGAGGGGTAGCAATGGAGGGTAGGGAATGGATGATGAGAACATAAGAGAATGAGATGGTCAACCTGGAATTGGGATTGAGCGTGAGAGTAACGAAAGAGATACCATGATAGAGGGAGACATCATGGGGATAGGGAGAAACTGGGTCCTAGGGAAGTTCCCAGGGATCCATAGGATGACCCCGCTTAGACTGCTAGAAATAGAGGAGAGGAATCCTAAACTGGCTTATCCCAGTAATCAGATTGGTGAATACCCTGACTGTCATCATAGAGCCTTCATCCAGTAGCTCACGGAAGCAGATGCAGAGATCCACAGCCAAACTCCAGGCCGAGCTCCAGAAGTCCAGTTGAGGAGAGAGAAAAGGGATTCTATGAGCAAGGGGCATCAAGATCATGATGGGAAAACCTACAGAGACAACCAAACCAAACTAGTGGGAACTCATGAACTTTAGACCAACACCTGTGGAGACTCCATGGGACTAGGCCCTCTGCATAAGCAAGATAGTTATATAGTTTGATCTGCTTAAGAGGCCCCCAGGCAGTAGGATCAGGATCCATCCCTGGTGCATGAGCAGGCTTTTTGGAGCCCACTACCTACGGTGTGACACCTGGCACAATCTTGAGATAGGGGGAGGGGCTTGGACATGCCCCTACTGAATGTACCAGGCTCTGCTGACTCCCCATGGGATGCCTTACCTTCTGGGAGGAGGGAGTAGGAGGTGTGTTCGAGGGGTAGCCTGGAGGGGCGGGAGGAGGGAAGAGTGGGATCTGTAATTGGTATGTAAAATGAATAAAAATTTATTAATAAAAAAAATTTAAAAAAAATAAAAGATACAAGAAAGGTTTCTGACCACTGTTGTGAATGTATTTCTGTTATGGTTTGTTTTGTTTTTGTGTTGGAAAGATAGTATGTAACAATTTAGGTCCAGTTGCCTTGAAACTAACATAGCCTGTCCTCAGATTATCAGTCCTGCTCCTTCAGCCTCTCCAGAACAGGAGTAAAAGTGCAAACCACCATGCTTGGCGGGCTGATGCAGTGTGAAGTTTATGAACCTTTGCTTCTCTTAAAGGAACAAACATAAAAATATATAACAGATTTTCAAAGGCTACTCGATTACAAAATCCTGGTAAAATTCTATTACTCTATCAACAAAGGATTTTCTTCTTTTTGTGATTTTATATATGTTCTTCACTTCCTGGAACATTCATAATTCATTTATCCATTCCTTCAGATTTCATTTGAAGCAAAACTTCTTCAATGCATTTAATTTGGATACATATATTAAGTTATCTTTGTTGTAGTTCCCTTAAGTCTGTCCTTATTATATTATCATGTACTGTATTAGTTTAATTCTGTATCTGAAACCAGTGTTTAGTGTTCCACCTGTAGCACTTGCATGAAAAAGAATTGTATGAGAAAAGTCCATTGCTTGAATGAGTGAAGTCTCGATGAGACTTTGATTTTGAAAAGTGCGTGCTTATAGGTATAGACTGGTAATGCCTCACTAGAATTAGAGAAGCCGGAAAAGAGGGAAGTGGGTAAGTAGCAAATGAAAGAACAAGAGAGAGAGGGAAGGAAGGAGAGAAGTCTGGAGGGAGGGAGGGAAGTGGGAGGGGAGAGAGAAAAGGGGGAAGCAAAGGAAGCAAAGATAGAAGTTAGTGCTTCCTTCTCCATCATCAGTTCACACAGAAGTGATGGAGATATTCCTCACTGAAGTTTGTATTGTCATTCACATCAAAGGCACTTAATTGTTGCATTCAGATTAAAGAAATATGAAATTTACATCACTAGAGGTGATAATTGTGTCTCTTGTGAAATGGAAACATACCAAATAAAAGAACTGAGATGAGTGATGATTGAGGTTGTGTATATCATCATCCTGAAATAATGTGTGTATCCACTCTATAGAAAACACACAGCCTTGGTGTTTATTAATGTGAAACACTGCCAATTGAATATCTTAAATTCAATTTTAAATTGATACTAAGACCATTCAGTGCCCAAATTATCTCCTGTGTATTTATAACTTGTTTAGGGTTCAAATTCCATCATGAACAAATATTTTCATGTCGGAGTACTCAAAAAATATCTCATAGGCCACAAATAACTCTAATAAAATAACATGTTTTTCTTTGCTTCATCTCTGTGGAAATTTAAGAAGTTACAAATGTCAGAACAAGCAGTATGTAGAAACAGTGTGCTCGTATCTGTTTTAAAATGCTACTTATTTTTATTTAAAAGTCCTAAAAGTAATTTATTTCATTTGTAATTTTTTAAAATAAAATATTAATAATGTAATTTCAATCATTCTCTTAGATGTGATTTATGTTTAAAAGATTGATGCTGAGTTTTCTGTGAAGAACATATTTTCAGTACTTAATAGTAACAATAATAAAGATTTTAGGAGAAAACATGATGTTTGTAGTGAAGAAAAATAAATGCAACACTAAGCATAATCCCCTAATTTCACGGAAATTGTTAGTGATAAAATATCTATTTTTTCAATTACATTTCTCAAGTAAATCCTACTACTAAGCAAAATATATGTCTTGAAAGAAAGTTTTAATAATTACTGAAAAAGCTAGCCTAATTATGTATCATTTTTACTCTAAAAATTCTCTTTTTAATTTTAAACACGAATCTCATAAAGACAAGTAAAAATATGGACAAATGACTAAAGTGTCTCAAATAATTCAAATTGTCATAATAATGAACTTCTCTTATAAATTACATTATTTTCTGTTCAATTTTTAGTGATTTTTACCATGATTACAAAGGTTTTATACCAGCCAATATTTTAACACATATATAAACACTTAATATACATTAAATTTTTTAAAAATATCCTCTTAAGCTATGTAGAACAGAAATAAAGTTATTTCTTCTATTTAAATTTTTTATTGAATAAGATTATATTTACTAATACATGACACAAATTTGATACATAATAATGACTTCATGATATGATCATATTGTATGTACATGTACATACTTGGAACATTGCTCAAATCAAGTTAAAACATATCCCCACGAATATTTATAGCTTCTTCATGGGAAAATATAGATTCTAAAGTCTTTCTTCCAGCTTTTGGAAATGTGGGGAATTTTATTATTACATATAGCCACCTTACCAGAACTTTTTACTCCCATCTAACCATATGCAGCTCCATACCCAGTGATTAACCTTCCCCAGCATACCCACTCCTCATCCTTGGTAGCCAAGTTTCTACTGTCAGTTTTCATGAGATCAACCTTGTCACATTCCATATAAAATCACCACCCTGTTGCTTCCCTTTCTGTACTGGGATTATTTTATTTAACACAATGGCCTAATGTTCCATCTATGTTGTCACAGAGACACAATTTTTATTCTGCTTATGCAATAATCTTCCATTGTGAAAATGTTCCTCACTTTGTTTGTTGACTCATGGGCCCTTAAACACTTTATTTCAAATAATTTCTTTAATACTATGAATAGTTGTACAATAAATACAAGTTTGCAGCTGTATTTTTGAGCTATTAACCACGTCTCTTGGCCATTGACTCAAACGTGAGATTGATGAGCCATACAATTGTTATATTTTACATTTTTTGAAGAAACGCCATATTGCTTTTCATACTGGCTGTACTTTTTAACATTCCTACTAATAAATATGAAAGAATTTTACTTTCTTCACCTCTTCATCAGCAAAGTGACAGCCATTCTTAATGAGTTTGGAGTACAAAAGTTTGTTACTCTAAGAAGTAATGTCCCATTGACCATATGCTGCTTTATTAGTATGGTCAATTGCTATGTTCTAATGAATTTCATAATAATAAAACAATAATATCTATGACTAAAACATAGTAAATTTTAAACAACTTACTAATTACTGATCCTTCAAAATCAGATCTACTCCACTGTTTGATTCAGTGTTACAGTTTCTTCTTTTTCTTTTTTTTCTTTCTTTTTTTTTTTTGAGACAGGGTTTCTCTGTGTAGCTTTGCGCCTTTCCTGGAACTCACTTGGTAGCACAGGCTGGCCTTGAACTCACAGAGATCTGCCTGTCACTACCTCCCAAGTGCTGGGATTAAAGGTGTGTGCCACCACCGCCCGGCTACTTTCTGATACTATGAAAGATAGACTGCCTTCATCCCCTCCCCATTTGGGAAAAGAAACAAAGTATTACGCATGCTACCAAGGGAGAGAAGCATTTAGCAGTCCTACCCAGGCGTCCTATGAACTACAACAATGATTAGCAGAGCAAGACAGCCACAATGCACCATAGTCACCACCATACGTTGATGGCAAACAATGGTCCACACAACAGGAAGGAAACCTAACCAACTTCTGGGGCTCATGAGATCACGGATCATGGAGGAGAATCTACTTTTCTAGACCAGTGAAATTAAACCACAATGCAGAGATCAACAGATCATAAGGAGCCCAGCTTCAGTGGACACATCTGTTGTACTAACACAGCTTTCTACAACTATGGTTCAGGGAACATTACAGAAGAGAGGTAGAAAGACTGGAAAAGTCAGAATACCAGGAAGTTGGCTGTGAAATTGTTTATTTTTTACTAGAAATGAGTGCAGGAACTAGACTTGATCAATGACAATATTAATAGTCATGAGAGATCTCATGAAAAATGACTACAATCAACTATTAATGACTACTGAGAGAGAAAGAATTGGCCTCTATGAAATATGGACAAGAGGCTCTGCTTTTGTTTCCACAGAAGATGAAAAGCTGTGAATTCCTTCCAGGTTAATATAATTCCATCAAGGAAGACCTCCTGAGAGGTCTCCAGATGTTCCACCATCCAAAACAGCTTCATAGGAACTGGCTGAGACAATCCAGCCTCACAGACTATTACATCCAAGATTTAACTATAATTCTTAATTTTTTCCGGATCCTATAAAATTGCCAGCATCCCCTATCAAGTAGTATGGGAAGCTATGCCCAAATTTCCAAAATATTGTTAATGAATGTTTTATTTGTTCTGATTGGTTGATAAATAAAGCCGTTTGGCCTATTGCAAGGCAGCTTAGAGGCAGGTGGGAAATTCAAAGAGAGAGACAGGAAGAAGGCCGGCAGAGATGCCAGTGAGCCGTCCAATATGTAATTGGACACAGGTAAAGCCACGGAACATGTGGTGATACATAGATTAAAAGTTATGGGCTAATTTAAGATATAAGAGCTAGCTAGCAAAAAGCTTGAGCCATGGTCATGCAGTTAAAATTAATTTAAGCCTCTGTGTGTTTACTTGGGGGACACAAGTGGGGTACTATAAATAAACCACATGTAATTAAAGCTTAAAAATCTAATGTCCACATATAAGAGAAAACATTCAATGCTTTTCTTCCTAAGTCTGTTAACCCCACTCTGGATAACTGTTTCTAGGTCTGTCTCATTATTTACCAGTTTCCTTATTTCGTTTTTTAACAGCTGAAGAATATCCCATTGTGTAAATTTGCATTTTCATTATCCATCATTTATTTGCTTGACATCTAGGATCTTTTAAATTCCTGGTTATTATTCATGGAGCATCAGTGAACATGTATGAGCAAGTATCTCTCTAATAAAATGTAAAGTCCTTTGTTATAGGTCAAAGAATGGTACACCTGAATCAGGTGATATATCTATTTTTATCTTTTTGAGAAACCTCCATACTGACTTCCACAGTGGCTGCATAAGTTTCCACCCCCATCACCAATGAATAAGTGTTCCCTCATCCTCACCCGATTCTGCTTTCACTTTTCTTACTGATCTTAGACTTTCTGACTGGGGTGAGATGAAATCTCAAAGTTTTAATTTGTTTTCTCCAGATTGCTAAGAATGTTGAATATATTTAAGTGTTTCTCAACAATTTAATTTCATCGGTGATAACTCCCTGTTTAGTTCTATACCCCATTCTTAATTGAGTTATTTGTTTTCTTGATTTTCAATTTTTTAGTTCTGTATATATTCTAGACACTAGACTTTGAGATAGATAATTGATAATGATATCATCTGAAAGCTCCCTTCAAGAAAGAAAATGTTATAGAAATAATAGTAAACATAGTTAAGTAGTTAAAAAATATGTAATTCTAAAAAATATAAAATAACTTGAAATTTTACTGTTTTGGAAATTTAAAATCAACATGAAATACAGAAAACACAAGTGAAAAGACATTAAAAATAAAAAATTCAATAACCTGTAGTCCTCAAAATATTTCAACAGTACTAATAAAGAAGAAAATGAATATTAATCTAATAATTTATGGTTCTTCTTTGAGGAATATTGCTGTGCTTTTCACTGAAATGAAAAATCTACACATGCTAGTGTTGACTCAATTTAAAATTGCCTCATGCAGTGTGGATTTTAAATCCTTATTAGTACTGAGAAGACAACTCAGTGAATCAGAAATAATTCCTAAACCTTGAATTTACCAAATTTTCAAGTTTTTAGCCTATAAAATAAAACACTCTCAATTAAATCATCTTTTGAAATTTATATTAAATTTTAGATTATTTGAATATCATGGTTAAATCTCATGAAACCAAGGAAAAAGTATGCATACTTATATTAAAAAAAACAACACAGTCAAACACTAAGGCAGGTACCTTGGTGCAGGTAGTGAGGAGGCAGAGAATAGTTCTGGGAGGTTGATATCTGCCTGGGCTATACATTATAAAATCATTGTAAATCTGAATTTTGTATTTTACAGTTGGAGAAGTAGAGTGATTGTTTGCCTGTAACAATAAACATTTTTATTAAAAATTAGTAGTAATATTAAATACCTTTTAAAGAAGCATAAATTTCTGTATTCTATGCTGTGGAATGGTCTGTATGTCAAGTGTGTTGCTGATTGGTCAATAAATAAATCACTGATTGACCAGTGGCCAGGCAGGAAGTATAGGCGGGACAAGGAGGAAAATAAAGCTGGGAAGTGGAAGGCTGAGTCAGAGAGACACTGCCAGCCGCCACAATGAGAAACAGCATGTGAAGATGCCGGTAAGCCACGAGCCACATGGCAAGGTATAGATTAATAGAAATGGATTAATTTAAGCTGTGAGAACAGTTAGCAAGAACCCTGCCATGGCCATACAGTTTGTAAGCAATGTAAGTCTCTCTGTTTACTTGGTCAGGTCTGAGTGGCTGTGGGACTGACAGATGAGAGAGATTTGTCCTGACTGTGGGCCAGGCAGAAAAACTCTAGCTACAATTCTATATTAATGATTCATAAATATTTTCTATAGAAGCAACTTTTTAAAGAATTTTCATACAATAGACTGTAATCTTATTAGTTTCCCTTACCCCAACTCCTCTCATATCCTCTACACCTACCCCTCCACCCAACTTTATGTTCTTTCTATCTCTTAAAAACACAAACAACTAAAATAACATAAGCATGGATTCTGTTTTTGTGTTGGTCATCTTCTCACACATGTGGTATTTTCCCTGGATTGTAGTTGATATATCCAGTTACACTCCATTGACAAAATGTTTCTTCTTATTTCAGCAGCAATGGATTGCAAATAGCTTCTGGGCTAGGGCTTGGTCTTTGTGTCTATGTCCTCTTCTCTATAAGAGAAACATTCTTAAAATAGCAAAGAGAGAAAAAAGTACTTCCTCAAGACAGAAATTCAATTTCATGGACTCAAGAAAGTATCAAATGGTTTGAAAATAGTATATATTTCCAATTTTTTTTTTTACCATGTATTGATCTTGTCTCGCTTTTGATGACAATCAGACATTTTATCCTATCAATCCTATCAATTTATCAGAAATAAAGACTATGTTAGAGCCACTATTTATTTTTTTAAAAACAAACATAAGAAGTATAGTCATATAAAGAAATAGCTTTCTAACAGAAGATATCACCAAAGATTTTGTAATTCTCATGCTTAAGTTTTACTCCCTGTCTTCAGTGGATAATTATTTGTTTATTTGTTCATCTTCTCTCCTTCAGGACTCTGGAGGCAGCTCTGAATTATAATTTCTGGAGTACTGTAGTCTCTATATACCTTTCTCCATATCTACGGTTCGAACAACAGTTCATCTTCCTCTGTGAGTGAGGGGAATACAACACAGGCTACACTCCTCAATAGTTACTATTTCTCTGGCTCTAGGGACGGGTTACCAATTAGTCTTGCAAGCTAATGGCTCAAATTACAGTGGATTTCAGAGTTTCCTGGTTTTTCTATTTTGACTTAAATCTTCCAAACAGTAAGAATGAAGGCGCTGCAACCATCTTACCTTTTGGAGAATTAAAATAAATACGATGAAAAAAAAAAAACAAAAAACAAAAACAAACAAACAAAAAAAAAAAGCCGGGCGGTGGTGGTGCACGCCTTTAATCCCAGCACTCGAGAGGCAGAGCCAGGCGGATCTCTGTGAGTTCGAGGCCAGCCTGGGCTACCAAGTAAGTTCGAGGAAAAGGCGCAAAGCTACACAGAGAAACCCTGTCTCGAAAAACCAAAAATAAATAAATAAACAAACAAACAAATAAATAAATACGATGAAAGAAAAAACATCTCAGTGGAAAGTAGAGCTAGACAGGGAATGAAGTGTCTTCTGGTAACAGGTGAAACTCTGGGACACCAAATTTTGAAAACACTGTGGTGCCGTGCAATGATGTCACACCTGTAATCAGCAGCATCTCTAGATGTCAGTTCCTCAGTAAATACCCCTTTGCTTAAACATCAGTCATAGTTCTTTTAAATTAACATCTTAACTGCTGCATCATTTAAAATTGGTTAAATTCTAATTTGGCCACAATTAAAATTTCACAACCTGCAATAGTTTGAATGAGAATTGCCTCTGTAGACCCTATGTTTGAATGCTTGATTCTTTGCTGATGGAACTGAATTGGAAAGGATTAGAAGGTGTGGCTTTGTTGAAAAAGATGTGTCAATGGAAGCGAATTTTGAGGTTTCAAAAGCCCACCCCTGTCCTAGTCTGTCTCAGTCTCCAACTTGAGGATCAGATTTAAGTTCTCACCTATGCTTTGGCTCTATGTGTGCCTGCCTGATACCATGCTCCCTGCCATGATGCCCATGGACTCACTCTCTGAAACTGTAAGCAAGCCCTCAAATAAATGCTTTCTTTTATAAGTTACCTTGGTCATGGCATCTCTTTACAACAACAGAAAAGTAACTAAGACACCACCTTTACTAAGAACTTCGAGAGGAAAGTGATAATATTTTCCAGATAATTCTGGTCCCAGATGTTTGATACGCCAATTTCACAGGTCATCTTCCTGTTTATGGGAAAAGTAGGATATACAGATGATTCTCCCTCTATCACTCCCCTTTTCTAAATTTCTGTGAATTATTCTCCTTCCCATTTTTATTGAGAATGGAAATATTGGGTTAGTATATTCCATAGGATTTTCTCACCAAAAAAAAAAAAATGCCATTTGAATAAAACACTTTTCTGAACTTTAAAACAATGAAGCAAAGCTAACCTTTCATTTGTTTTGAAATTAATGCCACGAGTTTTCTTTCCCCTGGAAAGACAGAAAAAGCACTCCCAGAGCCACACTGAGGCTGCATTTTGCATAATACAGCATGTGTCTGGGGGTCTGTGTTTAAGACTGTGGTACAGGTTAGCAAATGAAAATTCAAGATTTTTTGCTTTTCCCTGCTTTCAAAATGGCAATAAAGGAAATTACATGGTGTGTGAAAGAAGGTATGCTCAGTCATAGGTCATTTGATATTTTAGTAACTGGAAATTTATGGAAAATCTTGGTAGCTTACTTTAAAGTGATGGATCAAATTGATTTTAAAATATAATACAATCTTAACATAAGGTTCATCCTTAGTTTCATGGGTTTTTAAGTCATTTCTTAGCTTCCATTTGTTTATTTAGAATACTTTTTTGCCTACTTTTGGGGGAATTATGCTAGCTCAACTAACAATAATGAAAATATGTGGCTTGTAAAGAAAATATTTTTAAAAACTTTAGCATTAAATGAACACACACTTAAGACTTAAAAGCTATGACTGTCAAAATTAGAGAATGGTTTCTTTGAAGATTAATACACCAAGAATAGCTCTATGAGGTCCACATGCCACGGTACACAGAGTATTGGACACTATACAGATAAATTCTAATCTTCTATTGAAAGAGTTTTGAACAGGAAAATAGAACTGCATCCTGGAACTAAGCAATAACATTTCATACAATAAAAAAGGTAAAATAAAACAGTCTTCCTCACAAAAGCAATTTTTATTTAAGAGAAAACAGTTTTACAGTTTCAATTAAAAAGTAAAACTATATAAAAATTTTATTTTGTCCAGGCACTCTATATTTCAAATGCTGCCCAATCACGTGTGCCTCCAGTCTACTATAGGATAAGAAAGAAAATATTTTAAGTTGAGTTTCTTTATGTTTTTTTTTTCAACAGAGAATGGAAAATCTATTGCTTGGTTCACAGCTCTCCAGATGCACAGATGTGCCCATCCATCCAGTCAAATGCATTCAACTAAGCCTGCATCCAGAAATGAATTACCTAAGGGAAACATGAAGCTTATAAGCAGCTGCTTAGAGTGGTGATCAAGTTTTACAATTCTAGAACTGCTAGAAGACAGGGCCTGTACTTAGTGAAGTTCATTCTCTGGTAGAGCAGTTCAGTTCTCTGGTATGATTCCAGTAGTCTATCTTGAAAGTTCACCTTGGATCAACTATTTCACTGAATTCTACATTTGCCAAGGTTATCGCTACTGTTGTAAATCCACTTGTGGGTAAATCATGGCGGCAGTTTTCTATTTCTGTATGAAAATCCCTGGCCCACATGTAGGTTATAAATGACTCTTCAGAACACCAGCCTTAGAGCTAAAGGATCCCAGTGCTATGCACAGAGAGCCATATCAGAAGGAGGGAAATTCACTGAAATGAAGAAGCCTTGAGAAGATCCCATCATCAAATTCATTCCTCTACTGATGTCCTATTTCTTCAACTCAAATGTAAAACTCAGAATAGTGCCTTGTCGATGTAAGAGGCTGTTGACAAGTAAATATCATAAGCATTCAGACTTCTCAACAGAAGCCTTATCCACTTCTTTACTTTTATAATAGAAGAAAAATTAATTTGAAACGAGTTAACATGCATGGCTAGGAAAATCTACCCCCTAGAAGCTGTGGGTTATTAAATGAAATCCCCAGTGTCAGAAATGAGATACTTACTTGTGAGAGGTTGGTCCAAAAGGCCCAAGGGTCACCAAAAACAGCACAAATAGACTCTTGCCTTTCCTCTTGTTTGCTACCCAGGACTAGATGACAAGACTCTATTGATGAAAACACACACCTTAGATTTATGATATTAGATAACTCAGGCTGGAACTGAGCTGGGAGATCTGGGAGTTTCTTCCATCACATTATGTTCTACACAGAATTCTGGGAGTGAAAAATCATCAACGGACAAACCAGATGTGAATCTGACATTCTATAAGACCAATCTGCCAGATAATGTGGAAGTAACCAATTACCTTTTTAAAAAAACAGGATATGAGATCAATATTACAAGAGGGATTTTATGCCTCATATTCTAAACCTGTTCCAGAACCCAGGGTGAGTCTTGAGTAAGGGGAATCATAAGCTCTAAGGGGGAACTAAAAAGTATTCACATAACATCAAACTGCCTTCTAATATTTAAATATATATATATATAAAACCAATTTATAAATATTCCTGTTATCCTTAATCAGAACAGCCTCTCTTTTCAATGAAAAGTAGTGAATAAAGAGACTCATGATTACACAAGGTGTTGAGAATAAATGTCCAATTAGCCTGGAAGGAACTGGAATATATCAGATACATGTATGAAATTTTGAATAATAAAATTAATCATGTTTAAAGAAATGAAATTATCATCAATGATATAACTATATCAATAAACCAAAAAAAAAAACTAACTGGAAAATAATAATGTAACAAAATTCTACTTATTTTATAAAAAAAAAAAAAAACATATCCAGCCTCTGATTTTTGAAGTTTTAACTAATTGAGCACATTTTTATTCTTTTGTGTTGAGGTGATTTTTTTACTATAATCAAGAAACATAACATCTACATTTTAGATAAATGTACAAATATGAGTTTAGAAAGTTGGTAAACCCATCCTTTAGTTGCATTGATCTTTGGTGAGAAGTAAGTGCAAGATAAACTCAGACTTTCAAGGAACCCACTCAGAGATTTGTCTTAAAAGTATAACCAATAAGAGCCCAAAGTAGAAAGTTGACAATCACTGTAAACCAAGAGATACTCTGTGAGTGTGCCAGCAATACAATGGAATGGAAAAGAGATAAGATAGAAGCAGGGTTTAAAAATTTTCCCTTCAGGAGATATACTGAGGCCAAACAAAGTTGAAATACTATAAAAATCCAAGCCATAGAGTTCATGTTAAGCAACATTAATTAGAAGAATGTTAGGTGCCCTATGGTTTCATAATATAGCTTCCTTTCATATCAGTTTCTCCCATCTGTTAGTCATACGTTGTCCTAATACTGATAGTACTGTGATGCCAAAGAACTGCTCCACATTCTCTCAAGAAGGTAGGAAGGACTTCTCAATTTCTTACCCCAGCATCTTCAGGCAGTGCTGTGGTGTATATATCCCAGCATGTTACATACTTGACTCTACATGGATTAGGATTTGAGTCTTGTTAAAGGAAAAACTCAAACACATAACAACACTTTTCCAATGGCTTTTCTAGGTATGAAAGAATACATCCATTGATAGTCACATCACAAGAGTGTTTTTAAAATCTCTGCCTTGACTCATTGGCATTGCACTGAGCTGACTTGTTTAGCCCTTTGCAACAGGGCCCGGTGCTAACAGCTGCCTCAGCATACAAAATATATTTCTGTTAGTAAAACTCATTATTACTTCTGGCCACTTAGTATTGTTCAAAAACACAGATTTCAACAACTAACTGCTTAAAAATTATTTCAGGTTCTAAATTGGGAAAATAAACATAGCAGATTGCAGTATCTCTTTCTTCTGTTATTTAATGATATTCAAGTGGAAGTTCCCAAATAACCCAATTATTTTCTGTTGATAAGATAGGTGAATTATTTATTTAAGGCAACAAAAACACTTAGAGAATTTCTCCTCTTGTAAGGATTCCAATAATCACATAAACAAAAGCAAACTATGCTTTCACAAAGGTTGGAGATTGTAATTTTACCTTAATCTAAGAAGCATGAAAATATAGCACAATAATTTGAATCACAGATTAATTTTAACAGTGGTGTTTAGTCCATTTGCAAACAACCAAGTTCTCTGTGTGAGAGTTTTCCTTCATGTATTTGTTAAAATCAAACACAGGAAATGGAATGTTGTTGAAAGTTATTTTAATTTTACACTCAGGTGACATGATACTCTGTGATAACAATGCCATGACAACCAGTAACGCTCAGCTTTTACCACTCATTCAAAATGTTGCCTCCTTTGTATAAAGACTTTCAGAAATGTCATTAACCAAGATTTGACCTCTATTTACAACATGTGTTTTTACTCTATTTGGGCATCTACTTAATTCTTCTTTGAACTATACTCATGTTTGATTTTGAAAGGCCTAATACTCTTAAGCAGAGTTGTAAACTAGAAAGCCTAGGCAATTCATATTTTATATGTTAGTATATATACACATAGTCTCTATATGGTAACAATATTAAAAATAAGAAAACAGTTAATTTTATCATTCTATTATTGATATATTATATAAAAACCACATATCCTACTTGTTTTGTTTAGTAATTTACATCAAACTGAAATATTTAGTAATTTACATCAAAAGGAAATATTTCATTTTTGAGTGAACCTTAAGACTGCAGTTCAAAAGGGTGTATCCTTAAGATTCAGGAAAGCAAACAAACAAACAAAAAACAACTCAAAAGTCTCAGGAAGACCCTAAAACTTATTACATATAAAAGTCCCCTACTTCTCCAAGCTTACATAACTTATAAAGACTGCTAAGTGATTTTCCCTCTCTCTAGCATATCTATCTGCCTGCAAATACTACAGGGAACTACAGGTTTTAACCTTCATAACTTGTCACTTGTGCTGATCCAAGCTATCAGTGATCTTGTTGACTTTGATTTGTCCCTGCCCCTGTAAGTAACTCCTCAACCATGTTCCTGTAAGTTACCCAATAAACTAATTTCTTCATTAAGTTGGACTTTAATGGTTATTGTTACTTCAGATGGTCAGCAGTTCCCCATCGGAGGTGAATATAAGTGTCTTCATCTGCCCATGGAAAGTCTCACACAGCACAATGTTTAAGAAATTGTTGCTTAGGGAACTGAATCATTGTAAATTCTGATATATTGCAAAGGTGTTTGGGTAGGGGAAGAAGAACTGTATTTTACTCAGGACAAATATTTAATACACAATCAGCCAACACTGAGAGATGAGTTTATGCTAGGTATTATGACAGAGATAACAATAAGATACACTGTCGTTCAGGAAATGTTGTAAATTTTTCTAATTAAACATACTGTGAATAAATCATTATGAGCCAATGTAAATTATAACTATGTCAAATTATAACTTAGACACATCCTTTAAAAATATAAGTACTGAGCTAAATTTTTGAAGAGATATTTCATTGGCAAGAAACTGTGAGACAAGCAGTTTAGGATCGGGATGATGCTAGAGAACCTATTTTCAGTTTTTATTGTATTTTCTTGCTCTTTCTTGTTCTTTCATTTATTTACATTTTGAGAATATTCTTATAATTTCCCTTTTTTCCTCTACAATTTAGAATCTCTTTAAGAATGTAACTTTAAGTCTCAAGGATGTTTATTTCTTCAGGTTTAAGCAGAAAGCACTCCCATATTTCACCAGGTTTGCTCACTAATCTTGTCTATGCCATGCACACTACTCAATGTGGCCCCAGCTGTCCCTGTTCACTCTCCTAGGAAATTCTCTATTTTAGTTCATGTTCTGCTATCAGTTCTTAGATTGTGAAATGATTTTCTTCCCTTTCCTTTTAACTCCCACTTTTTATAGAAAACTCATCTCTGTGTGAACTAGTATGCAGCACATTTTGCAGGTGCACTTGGTAAAACCTCCTATTTACACTTGCTGCATTGACTTTGTCTCTGTGTTAAATCCATTTGTGGAAGCATTAACTTACTAAAATAAGGCTCCAGTCAGTCCAGCCTGTTGTTTCCACATCAAATACACAACAAAGAAAGCAAGTCCAAGTTCACATGTCCAGGTCTCATTGCAAAAACTGTATAAAAGAACATATTACCTCCTCCCTAAATCACCAGTACTATAAAGTGTTCTCCAATGTAAGTTATACACCAATCAACCCCATGACATAGAACTTAAAATAGCAATCAAAAACTAGATCAAAGAATTCAAGGAGTTAACAAACATACAAACAAATAGCTCACATAACTTCAAGAGAGTGAATTTAAAGGCAATAAATGCCCAAGAGATTCCCAAGAAAACACAAACATAAGTATTTTTCAATATTTCTCATTACACAATTTGATTTTCAAATCCTGAATTGCTTTCATCATTTTGAAAATCAAATTGTGTAGTGAGAAATACTGAAAAGTACTCGGGCTAAAATGAAGATGCAATTGAAAACCTCTATAACCCACTTTGAAAATTATGGGAAAAACCTTACATGTAATATGGAATAAGTAGAAAAAAAATATCAGAACACATATAAAGGTAAACCAATCAAAGAAACAAAACAAAATGATTGATTTCTCAATGGAAACTTTGAAAGCCAGGTAGAGCCTGGAGTAATCTACACTACCTTCTAAAAGATGCCAACATAGAAAACAATCTGCAATGGTTGAAAAAGAAAGTAAAATACCCCCTGGTATGGTCTAAATAATTTCATGTCTACCAATCAGCTCTACAGAGTTTTCTGGAAGTAGTACTGGAGAAAGAAGACAGGAAATAACATCGGAAGAGGCTGTAGTAAGTGTTATAATTACTGAAATAGAAAGTATGACTAAGAACACAAATGGGGAAAAGCAAAAAAATTGCTACAATCAGCACACACCTTTGAATAACAACTTTAAATATCAATGGCCTCAATTTTCCAAACAAAGGAGAAAGGTTAGATGGACAGATTAAAAAACAATATCCATAAAACTGTTGTCTAGCAGAAACACCCCTGGGCTTCAAAGATAGACACTGTCTCAGAGTAAAAGGATAGACAAAAGTATTCCAATCAGATGGGACCAGGAAGCATGCAGGAGTCACTATCCAAATATCTTACAAAATATACTTCAGCTAAAACTAATGAGAAGAGATAAAGAAGGACATTTCTAGTCAATGTTCTATTTAACACCAAAGAATAAATATTCAACTCATCAGTACACAGAAGCCTTTCTAACATAATCTACAACAAATTCAGAAAAGTTGAAATAACTCTGTGTGACCTATCTGAATATAAATCAATAAAAACTAAAGTCGACTATGAACAAATCTCTAGTAAGTATGCAAATTCATGGAGACTAAACTTACTGAATGATTAACGAATCAAAGAAAGAAAAAAGGAGAAATTAGAAAGTACTGGAACTAAACAAAAATGAAAATACAATATCTGGGAAATATTAAAAGTGGTAAAAGTGATCCTAAGAGTAGAAATTCATACCTCTCAGTTCCTACATTAAAAAATCAGAAAGAACATAAATAAATGACTTAATTATGCAATTCAAGAATTTATAAAAAATAAAAATAAGATCAAACCAAAAACAAATTCAGTAGACAGAAGAAATAATTATAAAATTCAGTGCAAAAATTATCAAAATAGAAACAAAGAGATAATAAAAAGAATCATGAATCTAAGAGCTGGTTCTTTGATAAAAATAACCAAGACAGATCCTTGGTCCTACTAACCAAAAGCAAGGAAGAGATGGTGCAAATCAACTGAATGAGAGAATAACAAGGAAACATTAGAACAGACACCAAAGAATGTAAAAATATTTGAAGAGAATACTTTTAACACCAATGCTCCTTTAAGTTGGAAAATCTAACAGAAATAAATGAATGTCTAGATTAATCCAAACCACAAAAGTTAAGGCAAGAAGAAACCAACAACCTCAACAGCCTCATAACAAATAAGGAAAGTGAAATAGTAATGAAAAGCTGCCCAACTATAAAGGACCAGGCCAAGGGGGATTCACAGCCGAATTCTACCAGACTTTCAAATAAAAATCTTAGCAAATGTTTCCTAAATTATTAAAAAATATGGAAACAGAAAAATTGTTTCCAAACTCCTTCAGAGCCAGTATTACTCTAATAGTCAAACCAGATAAAGACAAAACAAAACAAAGCAAACAAAACTACAAGTCAATATCCTTGATGAACATATTTGCAGAAATCCTCCATAAACTAGCAAACCAAATACAGGCATACATTAAAAAGAACTTCATCCATGATAAAACTAGCATTATTCCTGAGATGTAGTGAGTGTTCAGCATATGTAAGTCAAGAAATGTAGTAAATCATATAAATTGGTGTAGAGACAAAAAAATCACATGGTCATCTCAATAAATGCAAAAAAAGTCTTTGGCAAAATTCAATATAGCTTTTTGATAAATGTTATACAGAGAATAAGACTGGAAGAAAGGGAACATACTTCAGCATAATGAAGTATATAAGCCACAGACTGAAAGCCACAATTATTCCAAACCAAGGGAAAAAAATTACAGTAATCTCATTAAAATCAGAACTGGGACAGGGGTGTCCACTATCCCCACTCCTTTTCCATATAGTGTTCAAAGCAGTAGCTGGAGTAATAAGGCAAGAGAAGGAAATAAAGAAACACAAACAGAAAAAGAAGTCATATTTTCTCTCTTTAGAGATGATATACGAATTACCCTCAATTACACCTGAAAACATGAAGAAAAATGAACAATTTCAGCAAAACGGAAAGATATAAAATCGGCTTTAAAGAGCATGCTTTCTCCACACCAACAAAAAACTCTCTTCTGTCTGGTTTAATGCCAACACAAAGTAGAGTTATTTGGGAAAAGGGAACTTTGAGAAATTGTTCCCAAGAGATTGTCCTGTTGGCAAATCTGAGGGGGGAGCATTTTCTCATTTGATGATTGATGTAGGTGGGCCCAGCTCACTGTGGTGATATTACCCTTGGGCTGGTGGTCTTGAGTAACACAAGAGAGGAGGCTGGGCAAGCCACAGGATCAAGACAGTAAGCAGCACTCCTCCATGGCTTCTGTTTCAGCTCTTGTCTCTTTCTCTAAGTCCCTGCCATGCTTGAATTTCTGCAGTGATATCTATCCTTCAGTGATAAATTGTGGCCTGAGGGTTGTAAGCTGAAATAAACATTTTTCCTCTCTAACTTGCTTTAGATCATGGTGTTTTAACACAGCAATAGAATACTAAGGCATAATTTGGTATCAGACTGTGGGGTATTGAAGTGACAAACCTGAGGATGTTTTTTAGAAGATGGTGGAACAACTTTGGAACTTTGGGGAGGGGGGAACCATTAAGTGCTCAGAGTTCAGTGAACTAGTCTTCAGGAACATAGAAGATAATTCTGAAAGCAGTGCAGACAATAGAGACACAGCTTGTGAAGTTTCAGAGGGAATTTTCAGAGGCCCTTAAAGAGTCTGTCAGAGCCATTTAATATATTTAATTAAGAATGTGTGACTCTTGTCAGCTGGGCCTGAAAAATCAGACATGATTAATTAGAGACCAGAACCACTGAAGTGAAGCTTTGCTTTACTGGGACAATTGATGCTGGTTAGATGGGTCTAAGAAATTAGCAGTGATTAACGAGCAATCAGCATCAACGGCAAAAATCTTCTGGGAAGTGCTTCCACAGGGTCAGCACACAGAAGCTGTGTTCCAGAGTTGGTCAAGGTTTTACTGCATACTGGCACTCAAACTTGGTAACGTAAGTTTCCTAGGTGGTGCTAGTTTTGAAGGCATGAAGGGGTCGTGAAGAGAATACAAGCTTTGCCAACGTGAGAAGTCAGGAGAGGCAACAGATGAACGTGCAGCCTCAGAAGTAGTGAAAATCCCAGGATTGAAGAGGTCATAGAGAGAAGCCGAGGCTGGATACCATGTGGCAGGGATAGAATCCCAGAAGAGCCCAGGGGAGGCTGCTGTTGAAGGTGCAGGCTAGTTAGAGTAAAGACCCAAGAATTTTGGAGATGGCATTCATTAACATGGGATGACAACCAAGGAGAGCAGCCGCTGTGGGCTGGAGCCATCCTGCGTCTAGGAGCCACATGGTTGGCTGCAGAGGGCAGAGATGGGGAAGGCCCTTCAGTACTCAGAGACACAGGAGCGGGCTTAGTATGTCGAATACTGATTCCTGGTTCTTCCTTCATAAAGTAAAGATGTATTAAAACTTGTTTACTTATTTGGTTTTTGTTTTTACAGGAGCCCACAATTGAGAGATTTTGTATTTCTAAAGAGATTTGGGAATTTTAGAAGCATTTTGGAATTTTAGAGAGACTTTGGGAGACTTTGGATATTTTAGAGAAGGTTCGGATATCTTTGAGCAGAGGAAGAAAAGTGGCCACAAAAGAGAGAGAGAGAGAGAGAGAGAGAGAGAGAGAGAGAGAGAGAGAGAGAGAGAGAGAGAAGGGAAATGAGGGAGGAACGTGGGAGAGGGAAGACTGTCAATCACCAAGAATATTTTTCCGATCACTAGCTATGACACTTGGAGTTTGTCTCCCTTTTTACTTTTATGCATCAAATATCACTATCAAGTCTTATCTAACACATTACAAACCTGTTCAGTCTGTTCAGACAGAGTCTTTTTAATCCAGTTTGCTCTATCAGTCTTGTTTGACTGATCACAAGATTTTGAGTGCCCTGTAATGCTGAATGCAGTTAGAGGGCATGAAATTTTAAAACATGAAACAAATCATGTCTTGTTTTTTGTGAATTATAGCACCCAGCCCCCTTTAGCTCCCTGGCATCAGTTTCTTCAGGGTGTTATGTGAATACAATATGGAACAAAAATAGCCAGTCTCAGCTCTGTTTCAATTGAGACTCAGGGGGAGGGGTGCTGTTGGTTTTGTCTGGCTTTGTGGGGAAAAGTATCCTTAAGTTCAAAATCTTCCTTTTCTGTACCAAGCATTGGACTTAAAACTCTGCATTTAGTTTTCTCTAAGGCACAGCATAGAAAGATAAAAAAAAATATGATACATAGGAAAAAACACAGTAACTTCTTGCTACAGAGGAAGAGGAAAAACCACTTTGTTGTCTCACAGAGCTTGCAGGAAACAAGAAGATACCTGAGGACAAGAACATTAGCCTCCCAGGGTAACTGTAAGCCAAACAAAGCCTGGAATTTGGAGGTAAAATCCAAGATCGTGAATTAGGTGCTACATATGCCTATGGCTACCTCCCGAAAACTGTGACTCTTTTTTACCTTAGCCACCTCAAATTTCCTGGGGA
The DNA here is from genome assembly GCF_949786415.1 of Peromyscus eremicus. Lineage (NCBI taxonomy): Eukaryota > Metazoa > Chordata > Mammalia > Rodentia > Cricetidae > Peromyscus > Peromyscus eremicus. Next base: position 21,198 of record NW_026738250.1, read on the forward strand.
AGTAAACCAATGTCTTCTCTGAAACAAGGGGCATAATGAAGATATGCCTTAGGCTCAGGCCATCATTCAGTGTGGGCATCAGTAACTGAAGGAGTTAAAAATCCCCAAGCCTGCACAGGCCTTGCAGTGCAGGCCCAGGTTCAGGTTCATGTGCTCCTGATGCCTGCTTACAGGCTAATAGCAGACAACCCTGTGTCTGCAGGGTCTCTTGTGTCCTCGAGGAAAACCCTCAGCTTTAATAATGAATATAGTTTAAATCCCAAATACACAAAAAACCCTCATTTAGATGCAAATGTGAATTATTAATTGCAAGTTAAAATTCAAATAAATGCTCAATTTATGCTTTGCATTAATTTCTAAAAGTCATATACCTATAAAGTATAGCCTTGTATATATTTGTATAGTCTTCTGGGAAGCAAAAAGTATGAATAGAAATAAGAAAATAACCAACTAACCAAGTAGCATTTCTCTGTGGTCCTCAGATATTTTTCTTGAATTTAAGGGATATTGGGCCAAGGACACAGGGATAGTCAGACAATTTCCAGATGAATTTAGAACTTGCATCAATTGATATTATTCAAATGAGGTCATAGAGAAAAACTCTGACAACTATTCCCAAATTTGGGTTAGATGATGACTGCAGGCCACTGGAGACCAGATGCTACTCTGGGAGATTTATTAGCCTTATCACTAAGTAAATCTTCAGCATCTCCTGTCCCAATTAAGAATGAAGAGAGACGCATCAAAATAAGTACATCTATGTGCTCTAAACCTGATTTTCAAATCCAGGACACCATCCCTCTTGGAATACTTTGATTCTATCTAAGTCAAACAAAAAGAAGAAACTTAGGGTCATAAATAATTTGTTGATATGGAAACAATTGCAGTAACCTGACTGTAAGGTTGTGGTATGTTT